>NW_025953960.1:0-302984 GCF_022497035.1 Daldinia vernicosa | reverse complement strand
TAAAATATTTAAATATATTTAAAATTATTTAAAAATTATATATATTTATATTTATATTTATTAATTTAAATATATATTATTTATTATCGTTATAACGAAAATAAATCATTTATAATCTTATTTTATTAATAAATTAAAAAAAGAAATTTTAACAATTTATTTTATATTTATTTATAAATTTTTAAAATAATGATTTTTATTTATTTTATTTTTATTTTATAAAATATTTAAAAATCTTATATAATTATTTTATTATATAAAATATATATTATTATAATTCCTTTTTATTAAATAATATAAAGAATTTACATTTATAATAAATACTATTAAAATTACGTAATTATATATATTTATTTATAAATTTTTAAAATTTAAAATATAACGCATATTTATTACGTTATTATTAAATAGATAAAAATCGAAAAAATATGATTTCAACTTTATAATTATAATACACCTTTAAACATTTACATATAAAAAAAAAATCCAATTTAAGCTTAAAATGCGGTTATGATAATTAGTTAAAATAAGTAAGTTTTGGTGGGAACAAGGTGGCCCAATGTAGGTCTGGTCGACAAGTGGGTGGCGCATGGTAACAACAATAATAGCATTAACTAATAAGGTCGTATACGCATGTGTCTAATATTATAAGAGTGTAGGTAGAGACGGCCTATGGCTTATTATACGACGAATACTTTCGAGATTACCTTAACTATCTCTATACCTGTAGCGGTAAAGGCTGTTAGGAACCTGGAAGGCACCTACAGACGTGAGAGCGCGAATGTTAAAGGAAGATGATATAACCTGAGATAACTATTGGCCTGCAATCTCTCTTACCAAGCCTGACTTAACCCAACCCCTTGCGAAGTTTCTTCCTAAACTTAACATAACTACAAACCACCATATCCTCCCGATCCATCCATCGTACCACATAACCTCTTTTATGCCCCTTTTTCTCCTTGCGTTTCTCACAGCTCTCGATACTGCACCTTCAACCACAACAGCGACACCGTTCAATGCAAAAAACTTGGCTTCACCTGCCGCGCTATGCCAATCGCCACCTAAAACTCCTCTTACAGAGAAGGAGTGGACAAAGGCGCTGGAAAGAAACCCGCCTAAGACCTTACCTACATCAGCAGGATCCTTATCACGCTTCCCCATTAGTTTTCTCTCAAGCCACTCCCCAGGCCAGACGCCATATACAAGAAACAAGCGCGCAAATAGCCGATGCCATCCGTAAGACCAGAACTTGCGTACCGACGTAATATCCCAAATCCTGGTACTATAAAGCGGTGGGAAGAAAGCGAGGGGGCTAGGTGCAAGCGGGCTAAGCATTATTGCGAAAAGCGAATGGCCTATTGAGAATGCTGCCATGAGAAACGCCCCTAAAGCAACCACGAGTAGATACTGTACTGGCAGCGGTAGCGCTTCGTCGAAAAGCTCGCGAGATTGTCTTTCGTCGCTATCTGACGATGCCACGTCTATAGACGTAGTAAGATACCGTAAATATATAGCCCTGATGATAAACCAACTCGCTAATAAGACTGGTGTGGCGTGCACGAGGATGCTGTGGACACGGTTGCCGACCGTAGGCAGCCAGGTCTTGCGCGTGTGCCGCACATCGGCCGTCGTCCATGCGAAGCCGACTCCACGCATGCTTAGCTCGAGCTCGAGGGCCCAGGAGGCGCGGTCGCGGAGAGTCTGCGGCCAGCCACTCTCAGTTCTCGCAGTTTCGAGAACAGGTTGTGGATCCGGTCCCTGTAGCGTACGCTGCACGGCGTGATAGGAGTCGCCGGCCGCGTTAGGGATGGAATTCGACATCCTACGGGCTGCATGGCTGATACCGTTAGGAAAGCTTGAACGCCTCCCTCCGCTGGCTTGCGTAGAGCTGCGGTTTGGGACAACCTCGACTTGAGTCGATTTGCTGACCAGAATTTCGTCGCTAGCTATGGCTCTCTCCTTGTGCGAGTATGGCTCTTTGACTCCTCCGTCGGACCATGCTTTCGCTATGGTAGTCTCCACGGGCGCAGATGTTTCGGCTCTCGGCCTATATTCGTACTTGACTCGTCGGGGAATATGTTTCAGGAAATAGGGGCTTATAAAAAAGGCGTCTATCACTCTACACCCGCCATAAAGGCCGACGAGGCCAAGCTGATAAGTGAGTCCGATGCTCTGAGGGACATGGTATGCAAGTGGTAAACGGAAGAAGAGGACCCCGGAAATCAAAGCAAGTATATTGCGAAGTACTTTGATATACACGGAATCGATAACTGGAGGAGGTGGTGGGGCAAGGAGGAGAAGAGCGAGATAGTAAGTCAGCGGCGGCATTACCGCTGCGCTGAACGTGAGAGGCTGGCTTCCTGGTATGGGATGTAGATCTGGCCGAGGCGTGGGATCAAAGACCAGAGCGTGAAGCTGGGCGATAAATCTAGAAGCAGATAATATCATTTTATAGATATATGTAACTATAATAGAAATATACCTAGAAGTATATTGAAAATATGAATACCTAGTATTCAAATTACCTAGCAACTTGACACTTCCAATACGATGAGCTTTTTAATTTGGAGATGAGATGATGTTGAATGTCCGATCGGGAGAATTATACCCGGATGTTGTAATGACGTGGGGAATTAGTTGGAATGACTATTCGATTAGCGTTAAGTTTATATAGAACTTTCGACGCGAATCTTTAACTAGTGTAAAGATGATTTTCTGCTTATGAGAGGGTTAAGCTTGTTAGTGTTAATTGGGGCTTAAAGCGTTTAAAGTGAAAGTATTTGGTTATTAACATTCCCCGAAAACTTAACTAGATCCTATGACTTCTTACGTTCGAATAGGATTGAGTGGTTTATATGAGTTACCTGCTAGATACCTAGTTATAATATTCTCAAAAGTATACGAACGTATTAACTTAGTTATATCATATAGTCTTTAGCTGCTAATGTTATAATTAAACGATAAACGATAGATGTCGCAAAAGGCGACGCCGCCAGTTGCGAGCACGCAACCAGGGCTTATATGTTCGACAATAGATGATAATGATTTACTCGGACGTGGGAGTTTGAAAAAATGGGAGTAAGACATAATAAAAATTCAATATATGTTAGTTGAGATTGCCTCAAGTTCCAAAGTTGCTATACAATATGTCCTCAAGTGCGAGCTTGACACGGTAGAGTATTCCATCTGAAATACGTCCAATCAGAATTAATAGTAAACTGTTTGGACAAATCAAACTATGTCAGATATTACTATCTGTCCGATACAAATATAAAATGTAATAGAATAAACTCTATTACCAGATAACCTTTTAGTGGTATAGCGGCAGGCCCTGGCCAAAATAAGTGAGCCACACCCACCAGCCACACATCCCACTTACAGACTCAACACCATAGTATAATCGTTGAACACACTACATGATTATAAGACAATGACAGGTAGAAGCAATGCATTTTAAACGTTCTAATATGCAATCCTATATTCTCTAGCCAATATAATATCGTCCCACCTATTTGGCAATGAATCCCAGTCCTTATTGGTGCGTTCATCGCTTAGATTCCAATAGCCCTTTTAAAAGTATCGTTGATTTGAGGTAACTTTATATCGCAATTATAACGTAACCAATCAATTTGAAATAATAATAAAAAAATCGCCTCTTTTTGCTCTATCTATCTATATAAGTCTTGAATGCTATCTACTATGACGTTGTGTGTAAAGTCATATATGAAATCATTGTGTTTTAGTTGAAATTAGGTGGGCTCAGGCTAAAATATTCCCTTTCTTTAAACCCACGTATTAATGAGTTACTACCAGGGGTTAGTTATACCTTAGGCAAGGTATACTGAAATGAGTGACTAAGTACACCGCTATTGACCGCGGTACGAAGTATCTTAATAAGAGTGTAGTTCACTTAATCAACCAAGTCGCTCACACCGCTCAGTATCTACATAGGTAAGTACCTAATCTACTCGTTTAAATAACAAGGATTATCCAGTGCACGGTACATATCCGTAAATTTTGAATATCTGGTCGGCATGATTCAGCTTTCTCCACAGGGTCAAATTTCCATTCGCGACTGGACATAAATAAATGTTTATCCCCTATCTTAGAGACGAGCGAAGGGTAAATCAACATTTCACATCATTTATTTACGCAATGTCTTTGGATAAATTACCCACCGAAATTCTGAGAGAAATCTTCTCTTATCTTCATTGGAGTTGGGATGGAGCACTCTATTCTCTCGCCCTCACATCACAGCGTATCTCAGAAATAGCCACTCGTTTACTCTATGCAGAGATCGATTTCGAAATGGAAGATGTTGTTGACGATATTGAGTTGCGTCGGTTTATTTTCTTAACCCATTCATGTAGAAATCCATGGCTGGCAAATTGCATTCGCTCCGCTAAGATTCGCCTCACTGGGATTGAACTCCAGGGTCCCGGGAAGGATTCCCATAACGAAATACTAAGCCACTTGTCAAAATCGACGTCTCTCGTGAGACTATCCGCGGAGCTCGGTAGCTATAAATGGGATACTTGGCCTGCTCTGTACAAATTTACTACTGGTAGCTTCCACCACTTGAGAGACCTGTCGATTACACTTTGTATGTTGGAGGGGAATGAGCCAGACTGGTATTTACCAGCGGAAACGCTACTTAGATTCTACGAGTTACCGTATTTAGAGGCCTTTTCCGTCCGTGCACCCATCGAACGGTTCAAGACAAAAGTTCAGCCAAGGCCGGCACATAGCAACCTCCGCAAGTTGCGTTTCGAAAAATATCGGACATCCGGAGTTGGAGTGCTAGAATATATACTTTCGCTTTCCCCGAACTTGGAGAGCCTGGAATTAGAAATACCGAATGGAGCTACCAAAAGAGATCGGATGACAACAAGTAGCACTCCGGAGCTAGACCATAGCATGGGGGAGCCCTTAGACCTCTCATTCTACGTGGACTTAATAACTCCCTTAGCAGCTAGGCTCAGGAATCTGAAATTAACTCTTCATCGCGACTTCGTTTTATCGCCTCTTGGAAATACATCTGATACCGGACCCGGGATCAACCTATCAAGCTTCACAAACATTTCTAGTCTCACACTTAGCCCAGAACTTATATTTGGAACAATCGACATCGCGGCACAGTGTTCATGGGCTAAACAGATTTGGACGGTGCTGCCCCCACGGCTGAAATCGCTTCGCATGGATTTTCATGCTCAAGGCATATTTTGGACAGTGCAAGATGTGTTGCGGGCCCAGCGATCTCGGGAATTAACTAGCACGATGGAGCAGACGATCGATCGTTACGGGATGGACTTCTTACTCGGTCTCGTACATCAAGATCGGGATAGAACGGCCCCGCCGATGGCCATAACGCTCCATGAGAAGCCAGAAATCATGAAAGAGGAGTTGCTTGCATTCGAAAGAATTCATTGGGCCGTTGCCCAGTGGAATGTACCTGTTCAGTTAAACGATGCGGTGAGAATGGCGGGCGCGAATCTGAATATTAGGTTGCGTGTACCTGAACGGCTAAATCATCCGGATTTTAAGGTGTTAGTTCCGTGGGACTGGGAAGTGATGCCAAGGATATTCGAAGGCGATGAGGAAGAATCGTTCTATTACGAGTGATGCTATTTGCAGGACATCACGACTTCGTAAATGTGCTTCCTGTGGCTAGATGTCAGGGTATAGGGGCAGCTAGTATGAATAAGTACCTAAGGTATAGATCGACGCATGATATATATAAGGGGCGCTGCGCGCCCTCGTAAGAGGATAGAAGGTTAAGCGTTAATAGATTCATACTACTACACGGCTACTATACAGCAGCGAAGCTGCTGCTTCTAACAATCACTCTACGTATGACATAGAATAAGGGTGCTCTCGGATACTAAGACAACAGATTAGCATTGGTGCTTAATAAAGGATAACACGTGGATAGCTTCTGGGGCGTACCTTAGGTTGATAACCATTTACTAATAATATTGGTTTGAGAGGGTCGAACAAAGGAGCTACGTATTTCCTTTTACCCAGCCGCTTTATATTAATCCTAAGACCTCCTTTATTAGAATGTGTTATTTAGCACCCATAGTTAATAAAGCTTACTTAGTGAAGATAATTGATGACTTAGGTATATTATATTATATTATATTATATCGCGTAGAATAGATAATTAGATGTTTACTTCAAGATCTTAGTAAGTTTGTTACTACTATGTATTCTCAATAGTCTTCCATTAGTCCAACATTAACTCATAATACCCTCAACCGGAGCTAACCCTAAACACAGTTAATCAGGAGATTATGAAATCTTTAATGATAGCCGTTTCCTTGTTAGCGTCCGGGTACTACGCATCGAAGGACTTCCTAGCGATTGAGTTCGAGTCCGACGACTGCACCGGCTGGATTAAGCATGCGAGTATAGGGTTCAGACCAGAGTTTTGGCAAATAAAGAGTCAGTAAAAAGTTTACTCTCCTGAATAAATTTAGTTGCTCAAATGTGCCTGGGTATATCGCTAACAATATAACCCACAGTGAACAACGAGACCAACACTGTGTATACGTCAACTACAAATGATGGCATTTATCGATGGTATGGATTCTCCAGCACGACCGAGCTAGGATGTGGCGGTAAAGTATTGGGCCGTCTGCCTGGTGGATGCTCAAATTTGGACCAGTACGGGGAAAGGATACAATGTATTAGATGGTGTAGTACTTGGATGCATGACGACCATTCATGTAACGTAATAGGGCAAGATTGATATTCTGCGAGGTGATACTCAAGGGCTCATCGGCCTGGATGTATGGGTATTCTATAGTTATCTAGGGACAAATACTGTATTATTGCTTCCATATCGGTAAAATCCTAGCCTCGAAATAATCCCGGAATAAAATTGAATAGCGCGAGTCACGCTTGAGTCACATGCTAATAACATCTGCGAGCCTTAAAAAAGAGGTTCTAGAATGAATTTATGTATTGCCATATATCTTTAACCCTAAAATTACCATTGTCTTTCGCTTCCTTCATAGCTTGCTGGATTATGATTTCGGCGGTGAGAAGTGGTAATGCGTCTGAAATCGAGTCTTAAGCGACATCCTCTCCGCGACCCGGCATAAAGCCCGGTGCGAGGTGAGAAAATAAGGGAAGTTGACGCGCCAGAAGCAATATCAACCCACCTGACCTGGCTTACCACGACCCGGTTGAATGAGAAGTGTATGCATCTTCAATAAAGCATATAATCTGTGAACCGTTAGCACGAACTAGCCTTAGCTGCTGAAGCAATAAATCTATCTCAGGATAGAATTGTATTAATACTATTCTCAGTTAGCGAGTAAGATAGGTTATCTGGGGTCAGTCACATTAAGCTCTCCACTGGAGACAGTATCAGGTAAAGAAAGTGTAAAAACTGTGAATCTGAATTTTCCCTTGCCACTTGGCTAAAGGCCGTCTAAGCTGGCCGGCGTAATGGAGCAAGGGGGTATGACAAGACTGCAGAGCGAGGCTCGGCAACGACATGGGAGCGTGTCGGCCAAGCATTCGGCTCCTAAAATACATTGTGCCATCCTCGGCGGAATGGATGACTCCTGTCGAGCACCTGAGTGGTGTAAAAAGCAAAAGAAACAAACGGTATCTGTGCACTTGGCCGTCTTCCGGAACGCCGTATGTCCATGGACCCTAATGATACCTAAAGGATATTCCGGTGTCGGTGCACTCTCTAACATGACTAGCCGCCTCGAACCAAACACTTATAATAAGTCTCATAACCACATGATCGTCATCTGATTGTCATCAAGGATTGTCCGGAATGCTTGCCGCCGCGAGTAGCATCTTGTAATTCCTGAAATGGAGCTCCTGGGCGCTGGCGAGGCTGGCATTATACCACTGGATTACCAAACAATGTTACCAGTGTCGTGTTCCCGAGTTTGGTAGTTGGGGATACCTTGTGCTGCTAGGCGTTCTAAATAGTCTCTTTGGACCTGGAAGATAGAATAGTTGCCCGCAAACAATGGTTCAAGGATTGTGTTACTGACGCCTACGGTCTTGGTTCCCTTTGCAAGCTCTGCCATACGCGCTCGGATGATCGAATGAGCTTTCGAGAACTGGGCTAGGATAGTTGGAGTATTCTTAGATCCTCCCGCAATGTCGTTTTCGGGGTTGTTGGGATCGAGAATGGATAATCGATCCAAGTTGCGATAAACGACGTTGCTTACTTTGCTCTAAGTATAAATAATTAGTACGAATCACGCGGAAGACTTTATAGAACTCACCTTGGAAACGAGACCGGGAGGGTTCATGCGAATCGCGACCGTGGTGTACTGGAAGTGGTTACCATAGTAATCCAGGAATTCCATCAATAGCTCTCCAAGATGATGCTCGGGTTTCATAGAACGACTTTGAACCTGTGGCATCTGATTGAGTAAGTTGACAACCATGCAGATGACGGAGAAGCCTCCGATGCCACCGTTAACAGGCTCGTTGAGTCCTCTCATGAGCAGAAAATGCTTGATGACGGCAACAAGGATTGGCATCACTGGATACTTCTCTTTCCAGTCCAAAAATGTCTTGATAGCTCGATGGCCATCCATCTTCTCAAACGAGATGTCAACCTTTAAGCCGGTTTCGCGGTCGGTAAATTTCACTAGCGGGACTTTGGCCTTTGCGATCACTTCAACGTCGTTCTTGTAGGGAACTCCGTGATGTATGAGGTGTGACTTGAAATTCCACAGATCCTTCTTCTTGTCGTATCGCGGAATGCCACGATTAATGAAAGTTTTGGAACAAACGGCGACATCCATATCTGCAGTAGGTAGATAAAGACCAGACATGAAGGAGCCAAACGGATAGACCTCAGCATCGGTCCACTTCTTCTTAACCACCGCCCGGAGATTGTTGAGCATCTCGTTGCGAATACGCTCTTCAAAGTCGCGAGGACGAACATACAGGTAGAAATCAACAATCTCCTTGTGTAGCCTAGAACAAGTAAGTATGGGTCCTAGAAAGGGGGAAGAGAACACTTACCGCGTAGCCATAGACGGCGTTGTCGAATGATCTACCGTAGCCCAAGGGCATGGGTTGTCGTCTTTGGGTTGCCATGCTGGCAAAACGTTTCCGCCGCCGTTATACTTCATCGAAATCTTCAAAGTCGTGTGGGGCAACTTGATTGTATCGTCAAAAGTGCGTTTGCGAGAACCGAGCGATGTGGAAGCTGTTAGGTCAATAGGATTATTGCTAGTGCCTTTGGTATTAGGTTTGATGGTTTGGGTCTCTGTGCGTTCAATTCGAATCTCCTCAGTAGGAGGGTTGTATGAATAAGTTGCCGGGAGTGTTGATGTTGCCTCGCGACGGTTGGGACCTATTTGCCGGTTAACGATTGCAATTGTCAAGTTGTACTATCCCTGTTGTCCGCAGTTGCCTTACCTTCGCCTTCGTTGTCACTGAAATCGCAAGAAATAAAATCCAACCCCTCCACGGGTGCTGCCGGCTGCTTTGCTTCCGCTTCTACGCGTGCTTTGCGGATCAACTGTACCATATCTTTCTTTTTGCGCGTACTCTCGTCAGGGGGAGGCAGCGCGGTATACGGGTCGGGGTTAGACCATTTCGGCGCATCCTGTTCTGGCTTCGTAACGTTTGTCTCGGATGTTCGCATTCGTTTGGCTGCGGGTTCGGCTACATCTGAATCGGAGTTATCCGAAATATCCATCTCTGCCTCGTCACTGTCTGACAGTTCATCGACATCTCTATAAGTAGCTCGACCGGCTTTGTCGCCCAACATTAATTCTGGATTATCATCATGCTTCTTAAGCAACAGTAACCGTGCCGCCGGTATTGGTGGCTTGTAGGAACCATGTTGTCTGGCCTGGGTGCGATTTCGTGTGTCTCGATAAGGTTGCTGGCGCCTGCGATCGTCATTGCGGCGTGGGCGGCCATCGCGGCCGGTTGATCTCGCGTTTTCGTCACGACGCGGTTGATGGGGTGCGTTTCGTCCGTCGCCGTAACTATGTTCATGATGAGTACTGTAAGCCCGCTGCTGGGGGCGGTATAAGCCATACTCTCTAGGAGCTCGTTGCTCTCGATCCGATGGTACATATGAGTCGATACCGGAAGGGCGTTCTACGCGAAAGGTGAAGTCACCTTGAGGAGGGCGGTAAGTATCATTGTCGCGATAGTGGTCGCGATATTCCCCATCAGCTCGGCGGTGATCATCGGGGCGATTGCGACGTAGATCGGAGTAGGGACCTTGAGACTGATAACTATCGCGACGCTCTTGCGGATAGCCGTTCCATGATCGAGGCGGCTCATCGGTGCGCGGGTATGGAGACTGCGGTGGTCGACCGTAGTTGTCGTAACCCGGGGGAGGGTTAGACGACGACGACTGGTTATAGGAGTTTCTATACATATTGGGCGAAATTGATGTTCTACAATTCCAACCATGCGTTGGAAGGAAGGATGGTTAGGATTGAAGAAATAAGTTGGGATGTTTCGCGCTTTGGAATCCGATGCGATAAATTCGATTCACTCGTGGCACCCGGTGATTATTACATAATTGTGCACACCGCTTTTGGACCGGTTCTACGCTAGGCTTAAATTAGTTAGGGCTAGACTCATCGGGACAACTTCGGTTAACTTTCAGCACGGTGTCCACCGCAGGTACCTTCTCCAGGTTCACCCAAGACACCTTTGTCATCAAAAAAACTTGTCCAAAACTTGTCCAAATCTTTCCGACTTCTTTAAGAGATGAACATATATTCGAGTCACAATGCAGCTACAAATTTTAAAAACAAGGATAACATAATTGAAACTTTATCATATTGGCAATATGATAATATATCCTCATCACCTCGTTTTGATCCATAACTCAGAAAACTCTAACGTTGAGATGTAGGAGAAGCTTGGTAAGAAGCCAAATGCCGTTACCATTAACCGTGCAAGCAGCATATATGATCTTCAAGAAGAGTCTATCTATATGTTATATTCTTCGGGACTGAAATCACACGGCGGACATAGATCATCGATTACCGACCCCATAGAGAATTAAGGACGGCATTGTCTAATTCCGTTTAATAGAGTGAAGCTGTTATTCTACTGGCCGCTTAATTTACCTATATTGTCACGGATCTGTAAGCGCCGTCCCCCCTGATTGGTATTGTAGCGTTGCGCCTATAAGTGAGTGAAAGACTCCTAGATTATACAAGGACTATTATCTCGATGAGTTCGTCTTAGTTGCTTCAAACGTGAGCCAACGCAACTATGAAGGTGCAATCGATTATTCTCGGTCTTACGGCTCTGGCCTCTGGCCATACCATCTTTCAGAAGGTGTCTGTCAACGGAGCTGATCAGGGTCAGCTGAAGGGTGTTCGCGCACCGGATAGCGATTATCCCATCCAAAATGTCAACGATGGCTCTTTTGCTTGCAACAAGGACCTTAAACATCTTGATAGCACCGTCATCACCGTTCCGAGTGGAGCAAAAGTCGGAGCTTGGTGGGGACATGTCATCGGAGGAGCGCAATCAGCCAACGATGCCGATAACCCTATCGCGAAGAGTCACAAAGGTATGTCCAGGTATTAATACGTCCCTTTTCGGGTTCATCTATTAATCAACGCTTATATTACTAGGACCAATCATCGTCTACCTCGCTAAGGTAGACAACGCTGCTACTGCCCAACCGACGGGTCTTAAGTGGTTTAAGGTTGCTGAAGATGGTTTGAGCAACGGACAGTGGGCAGTCGACAAGATGATTGCTAATAACGGATGGCACTACTTCACGTTGCCTACATGTGTTGCACCGGGTGACTACCTCATGCGAGTTGAGCTTATCGCACTCCACGGTGCGCAGATGCCAGGACAAGCCCAGTTTTATATGGAATGCGCTCAGTAAGACATGCCTTTCCCCTATATCTTACGTTACGGTAAGATTTCTAATAAGGAATAGGATCCGTGTTACTGGCTCCGGAACCAATGCCGGTTCGAACTTTGTAAGCTTCCCTGGGGCATACAAATCGAATGATCCCGGTATCCAGGTAAACATATACGATAACTCTGGAAACCCATACATGGGCGGTCAGCAGTACAAGATTCCTGGCCCGCCGGTTCTCACTTGCTAGTGATGAGACTGTATTTGAGGTATTCGAGGATGCAATCTAGGGACATGCGATCATTAAGACCCCCGGTACAATGTATAGCTACAAGTGTAGCTATCCATAGATAGGATACCAAATATGTGGTAGAATACATGATGTATTGATGATTGATAAAGATAAAACCATCGTGAGAAATAGGCCACCGGTGCTCACATAATACTAGCGAGCTCTATCAAAGCCACAATCCTTTAACCGTAACAGCAAATTATTTTACGAGGCACTATTAGGCAACATTTCGATATCTTAGAACTAGATAGGTCGGGGGACTCAAGAAGCTGGTTGTGAATCTAGGTAGAAGGCTTTACCTTTATAATCTTAACAAAACCTGGCGCATATCTCGACCCAATAATATAGTATTAACTAATCTCTTTTCCTTAATGGGGAGGGATGAAGTACTTGTATTCGGCACAATGACGGCCCAATGCGACAATTCAGAAATAGACTTAGCTTTAAAGTTATTACCAGATCTATCAGATAGCCAATCGGATTGACAATGGGATCCAGGGGTCCCCTGAAGTTTATGGCGATCCGTCTATGTAACAAAGAACATCTATCTTCGCGATATTTAAGGTAGATACTAGCTGAAACTTCTCAACCGGCGAGTAAAGATCAGTTTAATTCGAGCTTACTATTAAGTCTACGATGTTTCTCAATTAAGCAGGTAAGCTCGGAGTAACGAAACCGTTCCACAACAACAACGACAAAAATAGAATCTTGGTCATCGGTTCTGCATCAGCCATTCCGTTTCCTGTATAGCGTTTATTGCTTTTTATGCCTACTGTCCGATCCTGTATTCTTAGTTTGACCACAGCTGAGAAATAGTTATGATTAAGTGCGCCCCTAACATCGGAATCTTGTCTGTTTAAACGAAGTTATGTACTTTGTGTGATGACGGCCCTTTCATTTGAGATCCAGGGGCTTGGCTGAGATGGCTGATGTCAGCACAGATCTTGGAATGTCATGATCGCCGCATGAAGTAAATTGGAAGAATCATGTTGTACTTAATGTATACATGGCTATCTTCTGCTTCTAAACTCTTTAAATGATCGGCATCGAAGCCGACCCACAGACTTCAGCGATGTCTTCAACGACACTTGCCTAACCTTCTCTTTGTACACCATTTCAAGGCAGGCCTATCTTTGGTGGTTTAAACATTAACTTATCAAATATGTTGTTCAAATCAGTCTCATCAACCATCCTAGCGTTAGCTGACGTTGGAATTGTTAACGGTATACGTAAGTGACAATCTGGTCAACACACGGCAACCCTACTAACATGCCTATAGCACTTGAGTCGTCTAGCAAATCTACGCAACTCAACAAGCGATGGATTTCAGGCTCCGACAAAGTCCGAGGGGTTAACCTCGGATCGCAGTTCATTATCGAGCCCTGGATGGCCCATGATGAGTGGTCTAGCAGTAAGTGACGTTGATCGACACTGGTTGGGTCCGTTTATTGCGATAGTGCACTCAATAGTCCTCTTATCTTATATGCCCTAAATGTCCATAACTAATATATATTCCTCTAGTGGGTTGTGGAAATGCCAACGACGAATGGCAATGTGTAGAAGCACTAGGACAAGACGCTGCTGATGCCGCTTTCAAGAAGCACTGGGATACATGGACCACCCAGGACGACATCACGCAGATCAAGAGCCTGGGTCTGAACACCGTGCGCGTCCCGATTGGTTTTTGGATCCGCGAAGATCTTGTTAACGAAGGGGAACATTACCCACGTGGTGGTCTCGAATATCTCGATCGGCTCGTTGGCTGGTGCGCTGATGCTGGGATCTACGTGATCATGGATCTACATGGAGGACCCGGAGCCCAATTCCCCAATCAGCAGTACACTGGCCACAGTGTAGACTACCCCGGATTTTATAACCAAGATAATTACGAGCGCGCATTCAAGTTTCTTGAATGGATAACGGAAAGAATCCACACCAACGACAGTTACCGCACCGTCGGTACCTTGGAGGTCATGAACGAGCCGGTTCACGCTGGAGACTACGGCTCCGAGGCTGCAGACATGATTGCGAATTACTACCCTAACGCATGGGATCGTATCCGTAGTCGTGAGGATCAGTTAGGAGTAGGGGCAAACGACCGCCTACACATTCAGATGATGGTACACCTAGTTCCAACTGACCCCCACCAACGTCGCTCGCGCATGCTAACATCTGCCGCAGGATAAATCATGGGGTTCAGGTGACCCTACCAGCAATATCCCCGACACCACCTTTACGCTTTTCGACGACCACAGGTATTACAAGTGGGACGGCTCGGTGGAGACGACGAAAGATGGTTACATATCCGCCGCGTGCAACGACAATCGCGGCGGAAGCGACGTCGTCGTAGGCGAGTGGTCCATTTCCGTCGCCGACTCGGTCCAGTTCAACGACGAGTTCCAGATCGACAACAGGCCCGATCAAGCGGAGTGGTACAAGCAGTTCTGGGCCGCGCAGGCGCAGACTTTCGAGAAGTCCGGCGGCTGGGTGTTCTGGACGTGGAAGTGCAACTGGATTGGTGGCATGGACGAGTGGCGGTGGTGTTACCAGTCTGCTGTTGCTGCTGGCGCTATCCCGAAGGATGCTGGGAGCGCTGCTAGTATTAGCCCTTGTTAAGTCGACTTGAGCTTGGCAGTGGTTACGTGACATTAAGCTTGGATTCTTGTATCTATTTCTTTGTGTTCAGTGAACAATTGTATTATACTTAGGTATTTATTATCTGTATCATTATCCTCTATTTTGCTTTTGTTGTATCTTGCCAAGTATATGTTGGCTATTTGAACAATGCAATCCATCTGACTTGTTGTAAAGCTCTAGATGGGTGCTTAGCTTACTTCAAGCTGTGCCTTAAGTGGTACTATTCTCACGAGTTTCTTCTGACCTGGAAAGCTGGACCATCATATCTTGGCCTAGGATCTTCCTTTTCATATCAAGGAACATAGACACAGGTGATACTATGGTGGATAATCAGGTCGGCTTGATGGTATTGGAGGATAAAATGCACCCTATTGTGGAACCACCTTTTTGAATTTTACAATAAAATTAACAATGGACCTTGTCAAACAATTCTCTTGTCTTTGGCCTTGGAATATCCGAATTATAAAACAATAAGACATGTGCTATTTTAAGAACAATCCCTAAAAGGGGCGCTATTGTTCCTAGACTATGAGTTTGAATTTCGTTGTGCATAAGCTCAGGTTAAAGTCGCGTGAATTCAACGTTGGTGTATGAGGTAGGTAGTTCTCGCATTTTCATTCTAACAACGCCTGAGTCCGGTCTCTTGTATATTTCTCACTGCATAGAGGTACTCATACTCATATCTTTGGATAACTTAGGTGAGAAATATTCAAGTTGAGCAGTCTACGAGTACCTACGTACTTAAACAGCACATTTTTTAGCACCAGTATCAAGCCGGTCTTGGTATAACGGGTACTCTGAGAGTGGTAGATATACTTTGATGACAGTGATTTCAGGAAATCAACTCAACTATTACCTAAGGTATCTCATCTGGGAAGTACTTGAACAAGATGTGCCGGAGGATCTTTACCCATCACATGCATCATGATGTGCGGCAACTCATGATAACCAATCTCGAGCATCAAGATCATACTGTTTATGCTAACCCTCTACATACAGTCTTTCATCGGTGTGAGATAGATACCCCACTGCCGGGGCAGTGGCTCCTCAATAGCCCTTTTCCAACATGCGAATACCATAGTTGCTGTCAAGTTTCCAATAAGATCCATTACTGCTCCGAGTTCATCAATGAGTTATTGGAAACTTCCTCTTCGGAAGATGACTTCGATGACTTCGAGTCTGAGCCCGAGGAGTGTCCGTATTTCATACTAGAGCATCGGCACAAACGTCTAGAATACTTCGGCCACCCCGAGTCTTACTCTATGGATTGCCCTGCAACTTGGCACGAGGGCGTAAAGGAACTTGAAAAGTTCTCGTTTCCTTACTTCCGGCAAAGCAGGGAGATGCTTCCCGAGTATGCGACCACAGTATTCCACATGTGCGAGAAGTATTACCAACTAGAGCAAGATGCCGAGACGCTGTTTATGGCCTACCGCGACTTTGTTTGTAACTTGGCTCAAGGAGATCCTCGGATAGCCATGGCAGAAGCCAGTGTGTTGAAAATCCAAGCCAAGATCATTCAGAAAAAGAAAGAGTTGTTTTCTATGATGGTTTGGGCAAGAGGCTTGGATGTCAAGAAGTATTCGCGGGGCTTTATACCTATATGGTGGTTACGTATGTGGGTTATGCAGCAGGAAATGGAAAAGGAAATGGAAGAGGAAGAACAAAGCGATAGTTACTTAAGTGACTCCGATTACTCGAGTGATTATAGTACTTAAACTAAGATGGGCGATACGAAAGCGAGTTAAGCTATGGTAATACGTGAATGGGGAACTCATGTAGAGTATAGGTATATTTTAAACAAGGGTATAATTTAGGTGGCAATATTACAAAAGAGCTATAGGGTTGACGAGTAATGGTTATAACGAAGGGCCTCCCCTATTTAATGCAGGGTATATAAACACCTCGATGGAGTTAGTACTTGGGGAGTTTGTTTCTAGTTTAATACTGGTCGTTAAAAAAAAGGTAGGTCGCCACCGGTTTGTTTAATATAATTATTCAATTTATTTACCGTTTCAGTATAGAATGTTTTTTTTTTTCATGACACCCCTGATGCGTTTGATAAAATGGAAAAAGTTCGGAGTTATCAGAGATTGTGATAACTTGGTATTTCAGCAGCGTTAGCCCCTATTTTACTGGATGGTATAAAAATGACTACGTAGGTAGTTTTAGGCCAGAATAGTGCACTCGCTATAATAAGCCCTGTCGTCGATTCACGTAGAGACCCCGCATATTTACCCGAGTAATTCTTATTCCCGGCCACTTTTTATACTAGGATATAGCGAAATCCTGTTACCGTTCGTATAGGGTATCGAATAGCCGTAATAACGACTTGTGGTAGGCCGCTTCAAGGTTTGTTGGTAAGATGACCACGGCGCTTGTGCCATGTCAAGGGTCACTGTAACAGTTAGGGTATTGTATGGGTATGGTAATGGTAATAATTGTATAACTAGGAGAATATGTTTTAATTATCGATCAAACGAGTGTATAAATATAGTAGTGTAACTAGCCCGATGAATCTAGTCGAAAGCGTTGCAGCTATTCCAAACAAGAGCTTTAGTCTCAATAATAAACAAATTCACGTAAAGGAGTGGGATTTCCCAAGGTCACCCCTCCGACCAGATTCGATGCCACCCCTAGGCTTAGGAGCTAACGAAATCTCCCTGATGCCAATCCTTGCCGTTAGATTGGACGTGTTCATAGATCTTATCGTCGTCCGCCTGGTGATACAACTTCACATCGCTCCCATTGCCCCATTCGAGGGCTGACGTATGTCTTCCAGGCCCCAGAGGTCCAATAACTTTACTATTGGAGCGCCATCCATTATCCGACTTGTACGTCACAATGTTATTCTTACCATCTTGGCAGTAAACGCGTATATGCGGGTTCGATTTATACCACCCGACGGCAGTGATTGAAGTGTGACGTGGCATCTTGTCGGTGCTGAGTTCACCTGTAGTATCTTCGAGTCAGACGGTATAAATATCTACAGGATATACATTTACTTACCCTCATACCAGCTTCCATCCCAACACTGTTCTTTTACGGTCATGTCGGTCGCCTGGTAGTACACCCGGAGATGAATGCCGTTATTCTTCCAGCACACAGCAGCCAGACCGGACCCGGTGTGAGCGACTGGGAGTTTAGCCCCTTTTGTCCAAATATTCCCGCTGCAATATTCCTGAATATGATCCGAGTGTGGTTCTACTAATCTGTCAGATATATCACGGAAGTAAAAGTGGCAATGGTGTACCTTGAGCATAGACCCGGATAATATTCGACCCATCATCGTGCCAGTGCACGGCGGCAAGTCTCGTATTATGGGCCACACGGAACTTCGAGTTAGTGAGATAGCCGGAGAGCCATTCGTCCTGGCCGGGCGAGTGGCACCACTCTTCAAGATATCCGTCTTCTGAGACGCAATAAACGCGAACCTAGCTCGTTCATCCAATATTAGATACCTAGGTATGTATAGCTAAGAGAATTGTATCGTGTATATTACGTACCTGCTTGCCAGCATCGAAGCTGATGACAGCCAGAGGGCTGGACAACTTTGCGCTGAAAGTCGGCGACTTGGTCGCATTCCATTTACCGTTGTAAGTATACTCACGTATTACCCCTTGGGAATCCTGGTGGTAGACATTACATTCTGACGAGCCTGTCGCGACGGCGGTAATGTCACTACCGCTTAGCGCTTTGGATGGCCCATTGATTGTAATTGGGTAGTTCCACCAGCCGCTGGCGAGACAAAGCGCAACCGTAGTATCAAAGTACCAGTCACTGGTGAAATTCCATGTTCTGCGATCCTTTATCACAGTACGTCGCTGCTCGCCAATGAAGAGAGGTGCCAGTTGCTGCTTTCCTCGAGCAGACATAAGAGTCGGTGCATGATTCCACGCTCCATAATCTTTGGGCTTTACCTTGGTTGCCCATGCTTTGTATATCTCGATAGCAGATATCTGTATAGCAGCAATGCAACGATCCTTATTTTCTTGATTTTCCTTGTCTAGGGCGCGTTTGTCGCCGTAAGCCGTCCACGTTTCGCCTGATGGATTTGAAACCAAGAGGCCAATGGCATTATCTTCATCATGCATCAACTATACCATTGTTAATATGTAATTCATTTATGCGTGAATATTTTATATCATCATATCTGGTTTCGGTCTCACCTTGGCACAATAATCAGGGTCCGGGTCAAGCACATTATCTGAATGTAGATACCGACGCGGAGTTCGAAGGTGGCCTGCTGAGAAGGAATCTTCTAAAAAGTGGTCGGCGAAGGCGTTCATAGCATATGCCTTGTCAAGATCGCCGGAAATAGCTACATCAAGAGCTTTCGAATGGCCTGCGTTATACGCGATACGAGCATCTTCGCCGAAGTGATCGAAGTTTTTCTTGGCAAGTACGAGATAGCTGGGTATTTTTAGGGGGCGGAACATGGTAAGTTTCTGGAACTTCCAGGTCTGACCAGGGAGTTTGCTATATGCTATCGATGGATCTTCGTGGCGAGCAAGTGCAGCATTGACGGCGTCAACTTCCGTTTGGAGAACTTTGAGGATTGCTTCTGCTTCTTGAGGTTGACGCGCATAGCGGCCGGCCAGAGTGTTATATGCGGCTACGAAACGGGTGACTCGTTCTGTTTCGTTGGCACCGTCACTAATTGGGTCATGGGTGCCGTAGAAGTCACCTGCAAGACCATTGATTTCACCGTAAGTAACATTTAGCCCATTCTCAAGAGTGAATTTGTAGTCTCTTCCACGAACCGCCTTACCATTGGAAAGAGTCAGGATAATGGCGTCTCCCAAGTAGCCGTGCTCGGCATACTCAAAGCCTCATATATATCTTAGTATTCATCTTCATGTGCCTTGGGTCATAGAAAGTTACTCACCGAGATTGTCCTTTTTCTCCTGTCCAGGCACAGCAACAAAGTTGGCACCCCGTCTAAATGTTGGCTGGGTTATGACAGGAGGCGTGTTTGACTTCCCATATTCCCTCACTATAGCCTCACAGTCAGCACGGTGGCTTGTCTGGGCTAACTGTTCTGTGGCGTCGAACACCGAGACGATCAGTATCTCTGACAATGGAGAGTAACTGCCTTCGGCGATGTAAGAGACACTAGAGATACCCCCAGGAATCCTTTTTTTATAGTATGCTGCTGGCTGGTGGCTGAACTGGAGTTCATATCCATCCCCGTGGTTACGGACAGAGATACTAAAGTTCGATGCAATATAAGTGTCTCGCAAGTGAATTCGCTCCTCAGAGCCCCATGGCCCGTTAGCATGTCGGCTATTGAGAACGATCTGGTGTTCCTCCTGTCTTAGCGAGATGCGGAGGAGATAATCTCCTGCATCATTGAAGAGGTCGAGGCTCGTATTTTCGCCCGTACGTGATGTGCGCCAGTCCCAAAGAGATGACTGAAAAGAGACCATACTGCCAGGATTAACCGCCTTCGTGAGCTCTACGGTCGTCCCCTTAGATAAGTAGTACGGTGTATTGAACTGGGGCCGTTGTGGCGGGTTGTAAGAGGAAGCTCCCGCCGCGGCCAGCTTGAAGATGGCACTAACACCGCGTTGCGTTTTCTCTGTTCTGGTCGCCTCAGTGTCGCTTGGGTCGAAGTTTACTAACCACATCTGTGGCGAGAACTCTGAAGCTGGAATGTTTGATCTGCCTCTCTTGCCAAAACCGCCATCATCGGCAGTATAGCGCATGTCACTATGCGCCTTTGCGATGACCAAAGCATTGGAAGTATTCCCTGCTCTACTGATGAACTCCGATAGAGCGGTATAAACAGCCTTGCAGATGGTGTTCCGATTATCCATCTTGTCGAATCCGTTCTCCTCAAGACATTTACGAACTTGATCCCATGACTCCATTCTTTTCGAATAGGTGTCATTGAAATGCTCGGCATAGTCTTGAAGACAGAAGTAAAGATTGTTGTGGACTTGGAACTTATCCGGTGGGGATGGCAACGGGCTGCTATCGGCCACAGTGATCTTTTTGTCTCGCATCAAAATCCATATGAAGTGCGAGAAAGACTCGAAGATGGCGAGAACATCCCCGCCATGAACTCCATTGTCAATGCATTCTTCGGCTTGCTTTTGGCCTCCAGCCCAGCGAATATCGTATCCGCTCCAGAGGAAGGATTTGACGGTATCCCAGTCAAGAGCCTTCCAAGGCTGCATATCCTCTTCTTGATAGTATTTTATTCTCTGTTAAACGTTAGTATAGATCCTCTTAATACTGGAAGTGTTACCTACACGGCTCATTGTTATCTTTGTGATCTACAGTTTGTTCTATGCTTGAAGTAGTGTTGGTATCTGTGTAGAGAGAAGATAGGTCGTCAGGAAGAAGGTAAAGCAGGTTTTTATATTTGTTGTGCCCTCGTCAATATCATGTTGCCAAAGTTCCTCCCGTACAGGAAGCGGACAAACAGTGTCCATTCTTAGGTACCCAAGTGTGCAGTAATCCAAACCTGGTATAGATGAGATGCAGAAGCAATTACGCAACCGTTACATTGTGGCTGTTTCTTAGCTTACTTGGAGAGCATATCAATTACCCCGAACCCGTATTAGAGGTTGCCAAATCATCAGTTTGCTTACTCGCCGAACGAATAAGCAACATAATAAAGAGTGGCATCGAACGTCGGGCACCATTATGCGAGCAAGATGTGGTGAAATGGACTTTGCTCTGTAAACGTGCCTGTATTAGAGACTCTGAATAGGCTATCAACTAGGCTATATAGTGTTTCTAGGACAGTAAGGTAGCCAATGGCCTCTCTCTAGTCTATCTTATAAGTGCGGCAGAGGCGCAAGTACACAAACTTACCTAAGGTGGGTAGATCAATAAATCAGTACAAGGAAAGACTCAGCAGCTCAATAACCATCCCCCCTTTTTGCTGAAATACCGAGTTATCACAATCTCTGATAACTCCGAACTTTTTCCATTTTATCACTTTTCACTTCAGAATAGTGTTTTTGAGGCCATTAGATCTATGGAGTTGTATATTTGTGTTGTGTCTATGTGTTTACCTCGTGCTTCAGAAGATATCCTGTATATATCATCTCTTTCTTAATTAACATTATTGTACACTTGGATCTCATGCACCTTATATGACTAATCGTATTTCGATATGAGTTGAATCCATATGGACTTCTATGACGCTTAGAATATCACTATCACGCGGCAGCTCTAGCCCCTTTAGATTATAGACGCTTGACGTGCCGGTTTTCCTAGAGTTTCTATCTTTTAGGGAACCATGGTTAGCTTGATCGATATATAATACCATAAGTCAGTTTCCACTATCGGCGTTGAACAAGTCCGGCCATATTTTACTAGGTACAATATCGATGATCTTCTTTACAAGAAAACAAATGCCTCCGTTTCGTGGTACCTAACCAGTAACCTAACTTATTTCAGATCATCCGCATACAATTCTAAGACACCCGAAGTTATGCATTAGGCCATTCATCAAAAAGAACTTGGATTACATGTAATGTTAATCATATAACACCGTGCTTCAAGTATTTTAGTTCTATTCTCCCATGAAACTACTGGATCACCCATTAGAAATATTCGTACTTTGGAAGCTAATCTGGCCGTATTAGAGGGCAACCCTACCTACCTATTACTAATAGTTATAGACAATTTATCATGGATCTAGACCACAGCTATGATAACGTGATCCCAGGTAGGTACCTAAGTCATCATGTCAACCTCGAGCCTGTCAGATTTTAGTTTACGCACCTCGCCGCATTTTTGCCTAGAGAATTTGTGTAAGCCCTCAATTCCTATTACAATATACTAAAATCCCAAAGTGTAGGTAGCCATATCATTTAGGTCAGAATGATACATCATAAACGCCACGAGTTAGGCATAAAGGCGGACCAGGTGATACTACGATACTCCTCCTATGAGGCGGTATTCTGATCGCTGTGGTGGGATCTGATTTATTAAAAAGCCTATGCAAACCTAATGCCTATGATCGCTAGGTGTTACCCAGTTTAGTAGTCGTACTCCCAAAGTAGTCGTGTAAATGGGATTATTCTGTGACTAACAACTAGTTATCATTTTGGAGGTGGTAGTATTGGGTTCATGAGACAAGCTAATAAATCAGATAGTAGCCTATTTGATGGACTAGACAAAACTTGTTCAACCACTTAAATTTAACAATTGTGGAAGATCATCCTAAGCAACCCCATCACATTTTCCAAATAGTTAAAGATGCCTGCGTTCAAGTGCTAAAGACAGCCAACTATATAGATAGTTAATTGATATTGCCTTTATGAGGGTACACAAAAGGAACATTATTCGCTCTAAGTCTGCACTTCCCCATGCTACGTTATCTGGGGTCTTATTTGGGGGGCGTCATGCGTTCTAAAGACGGCGACGATGATTGAAATCAATAATATCATCTAAGGTCACAAGGGTTTACCTAACAGGGCGCTAAACTTTTAGAAACTCATGACTTCTAGCCTTGTAGGCTTTCATGCCAACGATCCAGTATATGTATGTGAGATGAGTGTAACTCATCTCTTTCCTTAGGATATAGGTTAGTATGTTGACTTTTGATAGGAGATAATTTCATGGACCGATTGTCCGGTGTCGACATGACTATTAAGAGTCTTTCCCTTTACGACACCCCATGTCAGATGGCAAGGATTACGATAGGTGTATGACGTGATAAGGGGTTTAAGATCTATCTTGAAGCTATCTACCAGTTAGTCATTCATTATGTTGTATATAAGGGAACCTTGGTTCCCTCTTAGACTTAGGAAAGTGTAGGCGTTAATAGTGCTCTGAAATATATGATATATGAGCTATCCACCAGCTGGTCACCTGTCACTCCGTAGTGGTCTTATACTAAGGGCTGCCTCTGATACCCTATATTAACATAGAGGCCTACCTTCAATAATACTACCTACATCATATGCATTTAACGAGATGATATATAGAAGGAAGATGTAATTTGGTGGGGACAGCGCTATACACCTCAATTGTAAAGGCTATTCGACATAAAGCAGCAATGCCATCATGCTCCTATTATTTCGTTTTCGAATGGAAGAAGATCGTCCGACGTGATGTTTCAACATGATATTTGACTGTATTAAGCACTTTACACTAGGTAATATTGCAGTGGCAAGACTTTGTTGCTATTTTGATGTTTATCCGGACGGAGAACAGGCGTAGAAATCCTGTTTATGTCATTAATCCCAACTAATGCAAGTCCTTCGAAGGTGAGCCAAAGTGGACAGCAAGCGTTAAGCGCTGGCCCTTGATAGATTATGGGATGCCGCTTTATGATGCGTAATAGTTGCATAAACCCCTTTGCCTAATATAATCTAGCCTGGAAGCATTTGTTGGGTGAATTCATGAAGCCGGAAATAGTAACTTATCCCTCGTCCTGCAAGGTATAGGGGCCCACATGAATAATCCTAGTACGCGTGGTATAAGTGGTGACATGGACCATACATACGGTTGCCGATTTAAATCTTGCCGATCAGTTGATAACTTTTGGGGCGGGCCTGTTATGTAGCCGCTTCGCTGGATATTAGCCGTAGTCTGCTTCCCGCCATTATACATAGTATTCTATGCTGCTAAACCTCACCGACAATTTTTATGAGAATTGTCCAAAACCTTTAAATTACCTAAGACTTAGAATGTATCCGGAAAATTGCTGATCCTATGAAATGCTTGATCGGTCAAGTTCTTACAATCGCACAATACCCGTTGTGGCGTTTTTCTTCAGCTGACGTGCTTCGTATGAGAGGCTGTAGTTGAATTGATGTAATGTTGTAGAAGCAAGGCGTGCTCAGAACCAGAACTCGACGAATTATGGTACGGCAAAGAATCTGCTCAACTTAGTCTATATAGTACAGAAAAAACCGGTCGTGTATCTGGTTTTGACGTTGCTTTTACCTTTGAGTGTGACGCACCCCGCATAAATTCCACCTGTCAAGGGCTGGATAAATTAAATAACGTGCATATATCTAATATGCGGCTCCCGGGCATCGTTTATCTATCTTGATCTCATTACGTACTAGATTCACAGTATAATATGACGCGGCAATTAGCTGCGTGTGGTTATAATTATTCGTTCCGCTAATCTATTAAATAGGGGCAAAGGGGTTGGCTGCATATTCGAGTTCATTGTTGACGGTCCGGAGATGGCCGCTATAAGTGGCGATATTAAGCAATTGCGTTTCCACCGCCGTAGCACCAACAATATGGAAGAATGGTGCTCATCTGTAAGGACGTTAAATGTCTGAAGTATGTTCTAAATGATGGCGACGGCATGTTTCTATCGTTCAAAGATACCTATGATCTTTAGCTCACGTAAACAAGTACGCAAATTTATCGGCCGGCAAATGATGGGATCGCCAGTGGGGAGTAAACAAGCTTAAAAATTGACAGCTGTGATCGTCAGGTCCCAGTTCCATTGCGTCGAGCCGACGTCGGCAAGAAGATGAGGATAGCCTCTTATTTATCATGATGAAACTTGACATCATCGAGCGGTTAATAGATGCATTGGATGTCACGTAGGCTTCCTATTTTTGTCAACATGGGTTCTTTTCCAGGCCAGTTTCTAGTGAGATCGATACCCGACAAAGACGTTGTCAAAATTGCGTACCAGCACGCAAAGCCAGGGGTAGGCAGATGAGAACCAATAAGGACACGAGTCACACCCCCTTCACCGCGACAGGCACAGAAGGTCTCCCAGCATATTTCCCTACATACAATAGAGCCTATTCCGATACTATAGGAGTATCGTTCGGTTTCCGGACACAATGTCCGTCAATGAGAAGCGGAGCTTACTTAGCAACCCAATGAGAAGGCATAACCGCATGTTGCTCACGAGAGGTTTTATTCCGGCAGTTTGAATTCCTTGATCTATATTGAGCTGCTTCATTAAATGAGCCAACGATTCACGATGGGTAAACTGGGTTACTCGAGAACATGGACGTCATCTCGCAGGGTTGGCAGTCTTCGTGCGGTAGGACAAGTATTCTAAAGACCATTTCGAGGAAAGCGATGATGCGAGAGCGTATGGCAGTTGTAATTTCGACGAAGCACGCAATGTCAAGCGATAGCCAGGTCGAACGTGGGAGAGGATATGCCACGAAAAGTATAAATAAGGGACATCGATCCCATGGAAGATACTCTCTCCGTTCTTCACCAGCGGCAACAACGCAATCGATACAATCAACATTTCTTCAACTCCCTTCTCAACCTTAGCATCTTAGCTTCAACTCATCTTCAATATGAAGGCCACACTTTTCACCCTCTTCGCTGTTGGCGGCTTCATTGCTACCAGCATCGCCAACCCTATCAATGTCGAAACTAGCCTTGAAAAGCGTCAGGACATTGATGCTATCGAGACGAGTCTAGAAACCCTTTACACTCAGATCCAGGAGCAGACTGCTAAGATCAGTGAGTGATCGTGGGAGGCGCCGATGACTGTAATGATCTAACGAATAGCTAGACGAGACCTTGACCCCCGTACCTGATGGCGCTCCTGAGGCTGATGCTTCGGCTGCTGCTGAGTCCATCGCTCCTCAGCTTGACGCTATCGCGGATCTTCTTGACAAGTCTGCTACCATCGCCAAGCGCGCCATCCTTGAGGCCCGATTCGTTAAGGAGGACATTTTCAAGACTGTTTCTCTCATACTGTTTGAGCTCCTCGGTACCGTGAAGTTTATCCTCATCAAGCTTGGTCTCGGTAAGATAATCTTGCTACTATGTTTTTCACGTGTGAAACTAACAGATAATATTAGGTCCCGTTTTGATCCACCTCGTTCCTCTCATCCTCGCTCTCGTTAACCTCGTTAAGGCTCTCGACAAGGTGGTTGACGGCCTGCTGATTGCAGTCAAGTTTATCGTTGATGACCTTCTTAAGGCTGTCGGCCTTGGTCTCCTGGGTCTCCTCCCCTAAATGGCTTATGCATGGCCTTTAACGAAGAAACATTCGCTTAACTGAGATAGAGAAGTGGAGCATCCGTTTTCGGATAGTTGCTGTCGCTGGCGTCGATATACATGTTTGGCGTCTTGGGAGATTGTGGTCTTTTTCGTCGAACTTATATTCTCTCAATGATCAATTGGCATAACAGGTAGACACAGACAAGAATTTTTCGGTAGTTAGTCCTATAGTTACCGAGATCAAGTGCTTACTTAATGAGATATGAGTAATAAAATGGTTGTCTTAGTCGATATTAGTGATACTGTAATATTAATGATGAGGATGAGTTCGCGAAATGTTATCAAAGTCTGAAAAGAGTAATATAGGGGGTATTATAGTGGGGTTACGGTAAGACAGGGGATAGGGTAACTGACACAGCATCCCATCTTTTAATTGGCCAACAGTCCTAGTGAAACCTTATCTCCCCTAATAAGGAGATCTCCGTTGAGGCTCTTTGGCCTTGCGCAACGTCAAATACCCTACGATTGACCAATGAGAAAACAAGACTCTCGTATTCATTAACCGTAACACCCCGTCGACTTTCAAACCAAAGTAACCAAAGTAACCGAAGCATTTCGGACATGAGACGAAAGACGGCTAACTCGGCCTTGGTATTTGGCTTAATGGTTCGACGTTCCGTATTACCCCCGTGTTGATCGGCGGGTAAAAGTTGTTGATAAAAAGCGTGAAAGATCTCACTTTCAATAATGATCGACATTCTTCTGCTCATCTATCACTTTTCGATTCTATCATCCTTCTGTGAAGGAACCTTGCTTCATCTATAATCTTATTTTATTCGTTCGTTCTTAGCCGGTTCTGAGCATTCTCCCTCGTACATATACCCACCCCATTAATACTACCTAATTCATATTCCTCAAACCATCATCATGCGCACCTCATTCTCTATCGCCGCTGTCCTTGTTGGCACCGCAGTTGCGGCCCCCACTATTCCTTTCGTCACTACGACTGCGGTGATACCTCTGCAAGATGATGCCGCCGGCTCATTGAGCGCGGCTACGGAGGTTAGCCGACGACAAAGCGCTAGCCAAGCCTGCTTCGTTGTCGGTAGCACAACGCTACCCCAGGAGGTCGCCGACGTCGCCGCCAGCTTAGCCTCAACCGTCACATGCAGCAACTCCGTCAAGACTATCTCTGGTGTGCCAGACGTTACATCCGGATCGACCACCTTCTCGTCCATCGACTTTAGCAAGTCTAAGCAGACCGGACTCCAGTTCGCGCTGTCGCAGTTCGCAACGGCTGAACCTCTTGCCAGCACGGATCTGCAGAAATTCCAGGATATGCTTAACGTATACCAAGCTACTGAAGCCGGTATCCGTAGCGTCGGTGGTTCTTTAGCTATCAAAGTTCCAAAATTCTTCCTCGAGATGCAGGTGTCGCGAATCCAGACCGCTCAAGGGAACCCACCGACTGCCGCTGGGCTCCAGGTCGACCACCTCCGCGACAAGGTCCTGAAAAACGCACCCAAGGAGGCTTCAAGCCTGCTAAACCAGGTCACGCAACTCGCGACGCAGCTGAGCTAGATGCCTTGGAGCATTAATGAACAGTACGGATATTTGTACATGACATACGCATTATTCGCAAGACGTCAACCCTTGCTGATCTAGTTAGGAAACGTTTATAATGAAATATTTCAGGGAGATTTGTATTTTCCATGTGCTCGTGCCCACTTCCGTCTACTGACGCCTATATATGCAGCTCTATGTCTACCCGTAACCTTGTATATGGATTAAATATTCGGTGATAACAAATCGTATTTGACACATCTCTCGACCTGCGCAAGAATATTTAGTATCATGTTCATAGTGAAGGGAGAAATTATTGGACTCACGTCTTCGATGCTAGCTTGCATAAATCTTCTGGCCTCCAGTCCCGCCCAGACGAAGAACATGGAGAAATCGCCGCCCTTTATCATATTGGCTCCACTTTGGGCACCCAGCTGTCTAAGAATCGGTAACGAACTGCTTAGTAGATCCACGTTGGGATCGAGACTACGGCCGATACCTTCGAGAAGTAGGATACTGATTACAATGTTTACGAAATCACCCTCTAGCCTTACATGGTGCTCCCTAACCATGTTTAGGACCTGTTGCAGGATGTCACCAATTTTGACGCTGCCCAAAGCTAGAGTCGAGCTCTTGACGTTTAGAACGAGGTGTTGCATCTTCAGGGCGAAGACCTCCTTGTCAATAACAGCATCGGGCTGACGACAACGTTCACACATTAACTTGCCAGCTTTATATCCGTCAAACTCGGCAACGGCGCGAAAGAGGTCTAAGAAGTTGCGACGATTCGTCTCATTAAGCTCGGTTACGAGCCCGGTATCGATGAATATAAGCTGTGGTCGAAAACCTTCCTCGTCGATCTTCTTTAGCTCCGCTTCCCATGCTGCACGGTCTCTTCGTTTGCGGTATGGGCGAAGCCGCGCCAGCACTTTCTCTGTCACATCAGCTTGTTCTTGAGGATGAGGCTTTTGACCATCACCCGACTGGCGCAAACTAAGCCCAGGTGTATCCGCTTGATAGAAGCGAACCATAATATTGCCGGGGTGTAAGTCAGCATGGACGAAGTTATCGATTAACAGCATGCGCAGGAAAGCGTCGAGACCCTCCTGCGCAATATCCCGTTGAAAGACTCCCCCGCCGTTCTCCAGGAAATCTGCCAGGGGAATTCCCTGTGCGAATTCTTCAATTAGGACCTCTCGCGTGGTGAACTCCAGGTATGGGAATGGGAACCAGGCCGTTGAACGGTCTTTGAAATTCTTTCGAAACTTGACAAGATTAGCAGCTTCTATACGCAAGTCAAGCTGTAGCTTCATCATCTCTCCGAATTGCGCAACTTCGTCGGGCAGAGATAACCACTCGATCGTTGGTATAATATTAAGGACGGAAGCGAAAAAGCCCATAATACGAAGGTCACGCCGAACGGTTCGCTCGACTCGCGGATGCAATACCTTAACGGCAACGTAAGAAGATGGGACGCGTTTTGGCACACTCTTCAAAACCGTATCGACTTTATGTCGAACTTGTCGTCGGAGATTGCCGCGAGTCTCCAAGACATCGACGTCCCCTGGCGCGGCAAGATCTGGCTTCAATTTTGCTCTATACACCTGCGCAATGGCTCCAACACCAAGAGGGGATTGCTCAAATTCTTCAAAAATATCCTCAAACCTCCTCCCATCGAATGCCTTTTCCACTATCCGCATCGTCGCTTCTAGGGAGTGCGCGGGAGCATTAGAATGTAGTTTAGCCATGATATTACACATTTCTGTCGGGAAGATGTCAGTTCTCGAAGCTGCCCATTGACCAAGCTATATTGCCCCCTACGTTAGCTCGGATATTACGATGTCATCATCATCAAAGCATTGACAAACCTTGATAAATGCCGGCCCAGCCGCCTCCATGGCCTTGACTAGGAAGTTATACCACCATAATGTACCAGACCGCTCATTATCGCGGTGCGCATGGCGACCCCCAATCCATATTGTCGGTACCGCTAATATAACCGGGATGAATATAAAGACCAATTCGATGAATCTTAGACCAGTACAGAGGGGTTCCCAGAAATAGGAATCCAGAAATATGACTAACTTATGGCCTAAGCGGTAGATTCCTCTCTCATCATCGCGGACTGCTTTTCTTAACTCCTCTCGCGAGGCTTCAAGCATGCGACTCTCGGTTGTCTTTTCCGTTTCTTCATTATCGTCTTCGGATAACTTGACGAAAACGGCAGTCCCAAGAGCAGCATTTGCCGTCGCCCTAAGTACTTTGCCGCTAAACTGTACGTTCCTCCAGGGAGGAGGACGTTGTATTCTAGCTCGGAATGTCGAATGCCATCGTGCAATGTTCACAGGAGTCTTCGGAGCTTGGGGGGCTCGGCGAGCGCAAAACCGGCTAAGTAAAATGACCGGTCGCATATCTAGGGAAGCATATGTTTATAAAGGGGGAAAGGAATTGATTGGCATGATGGGCAATGCCATAACCTAGAGTATTGACCGGTTTGGTGCTATTGCTTGCTAAATGAAAAGGACTTCGTATCATTGACGCATGTGAAATAGGTAGCGCCGTAGAGAATTGCGTGGTTCGGGAAAGCCACTGCAATCGGGTTCAACGGGTGTGACGTAGTAGATCTAGGTACCTATTTGAATTCGAGCTAGGTCCTGGAAAAACTCCGGCATCGAATTAAGGCTTTTGCATGCATTACCTAAGGAATGTACATACCAAGCAGATGGTTATTACGTAATGGCTTTAGATTTTCTCCCATTGTCCCGGTCATCACATGGATCGGTGTTTCCCGCGACTGACTCAGCCTTATAGGAACCGACGCGGCAAATAAAAAAAAAGTTATTGAAGTTGAAGGCGATAAGCCAAGCCCCTCAGCGACAGACATTTGAATTGAAATTCTACTTTCAATTCATATCCCATACTATTTCGCACGCCTCAAAACATCATAGGATTTTCCTTTAACCTTTAATTATATTATTTTATCCCTCAACTTTAATCATCGTCATGGGTTGGTTTTGGGCAGACGGTCCTCAGGTCAATGCCCAATCGCGACCTTTATCGCATCGATCCTTTGGATCCCAAGATGGAGGGCGTACACCCCCTGTAAGCCATATTTAAGCCCCTAAATGGCGTATATGCATTCTAATTATCCTCGACGTATATAGCCAGGTTGTCCCATGCATAAACACCAGAAGTCAGCCGATGCCTTGACTTCTCCCCCAGCTGTCTGTCCAGTGAAGCATACTCGCGATGCGACTGAATCTCCCTCGGCATGCCCTGTCCCTCACGAGTCTAGGGGCGACTGGAAAGAAGAGCGCGATTCACAATCGACATTTTCGAAACTAAACCCTCTAAATTACATGTTTCGCGACCTTTCGCAAGCACCGGCTCCGGGCCAAATACAAGTTCTCCCCACCGATCGAGAACCTTCAACTATTCCCAGAGGCGATGGCGACGGTAATTGGGAATACCCGTCTCCTCAGCAGATGTATAACGCTCTCCTCCGTAAGGGTTACACAGACACAGATGTTACTGCGGTGGAGAGCATGGTGAGTGTGCACAATTTCTTGAACGAGGGAGCATGGGCCGAAATCATGGATTGGGAAAAGCGATTCGCGGGAGGTCTATATAAGGGATGGCGCTTGTGCAGCCATGGTGAACAGAACTTTGAGAATATGGCGAAAAAATACGGATACGAGAAAGAAATAGAAAATTTGAGCCCGAGCCTTGTTAGGTTCCAAGGGCGACCGAAGGACATGACACCGAAGGCTACCATGTTCCAAGTAATGGGTTGGATATACCCTGCAGCATTTAAGTAAGATTTTAATATTCCTGTTGATACAGCTTCAAACTAACCCACTTCATAGTACTGAGCCACCCTTCGATCGACACGACTGGTATGTATCCCGAGATACGAACGGCCAACGGAAAGAAGTTCGTTACATTATCGACTACTACTCTGGACCACCCGAGCCTACGGGGGAGCCAGTATTCTTCCTTGATGTTCGACCTGCCATGACACCAAGTGGAGCGGCTGAGAGGGCATTAAGATGGGGATGCGACGTGTGGTGGAAGGCTATAGGAGGTGATGCCCGCGAGGAAGAAAAAATGAGGAAGATGAAAGGGTAAAGCAGGTATATATGTGACGACTACGACTATAATTCATGTCGATTAGGCACGGAGTTTTGGGTTACCTTTCGGGATGTACTATAAGGGAAGGCTCAACGATTCTTACGGCACATGGCGACGCATCATGACGCCTCGAATTCACGAAGTTCTTGTTTTTCTCTGTATCATACCTAGTTCGCAGGCTCTACCTACCATCCCCTCTTCAGAAAAAGAGTAGGAGTAATAGACGACATGTCTACATGATAGACAAACTCCAACAAACATCCTATATGTCTATCTTTAATTGATACAGCACGAAGCCTACGAGTTGAGAATGACGTGGTAGACGTAAATACCGTGTTGTGCGTCTTCCCCCGGCAACGCCTTTATGTCGCCGGTAGAGAGGTACTAATAAACCGGGTAAATTGTCGCGGCATATTAATTCTTTGGGTATTATAATAGAGTGTGATCTTTGCCTCCGATTCTAGACACATGCTAGAATTGCAAGAATTTATTAATAACAAGTAGCTATTACTATAAATGACATTCCAATCCCTTGGCTTGTCGATTCCCCGCAGATTCGCTTACGCGCATCCATCGATTCCCGTGGCATATTCAGATCCTACCAAGATCCTTCAACGTGTTCAGTTCTGAAATATGGTAACAGCCCGCCGGAGCTCATGCATATTTAAGCATCGTCTCTGAATCATTGGTTCTCTCCGTGTGTTATGCGCAGAAGATTACCCTATCTGCTTCTCCATACTCCTACTCCCTTCCGAACGTAACCGGGTTTTCCAACTTGCACTCTGTCGTACAGAATATCTAGTTCCTCCGCTTGGGTACTAGTTTTCGCGATAGAAAACTCACTTCCTTGATTAGACGTAAAGCTATATGTAAGTATCTCTATGCGCACCTCTTGCACTTCTAGTAAACATGAATTTCATATGGCAAGGTCCTATGTGTACCTGTGATATTAACCAACCAGATCAAATCGGCACTGCCTCATATTCAACGAGCCCAATACATAACACCTTCTCCTAATGCTACAGATAACATACCGCCACCTACTCAAGTGGAACGCTCAAAGCTGGTTGGGAAACTACAAGGTGACAACTCTAGACGAGCTCTGGATAGGGCTCTTGGCGCTCGAAGCTCTCTTAATCATAGGCATCCTTGGCTTACGGGTGTTGGAGGTAATAAGGTGGACGACGCATAAGTCGGGATAGACTAGGTTTAATACTATATATTCATAAATATCTATCTAGATATACAATACAAATGATTTACAATGAAACAATTGAATGGTTATACTATAAGCGATGTAAATACAATCTAGTTAGGAGATAAAAAAAGGCCTAGTATTATGTTCAAATTGTGGTTAAGAGACTACTTTTAGGTATAGTACATGATATATAGGCCTCCCTCCCCATTCATACAGTTAGTAGGCTGGGTCAACATAGAGCTCATATACCGTATGCTTCAGCATATTAACAGGTAATCAAGACAACTTAATAGAAAGTTGATAATAATTTAAGTAACTATTTGAAACTATAATTCTATGTTAGATACCTATATTAGCTAACATGTAAAGTTTATAAATACTATCATTCACGAGTACGATAGCTAAGAATCTAAGAATTAATACAAGCACATATGCTCAATAATCTATCTAGGGCACACCGGCACTACGATATGGCCTACCCTTTTTTTATGGGAATCCTCTTACGGATTCCTCAGCATTCTTCAAAGTCATCGGCTAGATACATCTTCATGCACAATATAACCATGTTTATCTCCCCAAGGGATGCGTGTAGACGACTGTTTGGTAAGTTTCGGGCTCTCATACAATATCCTCAAGTATACTAGAAAAATAAGCAGCGTAATCTTATGAGTGAATACTCAAGTAATACGACGGGAGCAAAGAGCTTGCTAATATAAGTTAAAGTCATATTTTAATCGCTTTTATCATGATCTATATGTAATCCAATGAAGAGAGCTTGTGTTAGGTATTGCTTTAATCACTTTTTCTTTTTGGACGACTAGGTAGTTTTATTATCGAGGTAAAGAGAATCATAGTATTCCAATCTGTCTTTTCATCAAGCATTTTTCAAGTTTCGATTCGCTGTTATAATGAAGCTGTAATTATACACAGTTGTACCTCTTACACCTATCTTGAAAATAGTGGGGTCATGAGATGCCTTTATTCGGTTTGTAATAATAACTATAATATAGACTATCTTTAGCCCTCTTCACATATACTCACGCCGTCTTAATTACTACAAGGACTTATTGCACAATATCTCCCTTTATCCTTTATCATTGCGTGTGGTTGTACAATGCCGGGTAAATAATCCTATTCGTGTCTCGGTCAAACGGTTGTAGCCGAAGCGTTCTAGATCTATTCCATGTGGGGAAGCCCGTTTGAAGAGCGAGAGACGCGAGAGGCCGTCATCGACATGTGCTTCCAATCAGCTTTGCAAGAGAGAATTGAGTCACGCACTAGATTGGATGGAAGATAATCCTGACTGAGTCAACTTAGTCATCGGCTCGCGATGAAGCGCGACACTATAATCCTATACTCAATCTAAGTATTGCGACCCCGGGTCATCTTCAATATAAACCTCCTTTCCATACCCAAACCGTTTCCTAGAATCGCCATTGGTTCTTGTCTTAATAAATATAGGTACTTAATTCTAGTGTCAAAAGAAGGATACTGTCCTGCATCGAGGTCTATTATTGACATCATGTCTACAACTCCCTCGGGCTCAGTTCTCCTCTCCCGTGGAACGATTATAGCATTCAACGAAGAGACTGAGGCTATCGAGGTAGTTCGGAATGGTTCCTTACTAATTAGCGGCGACCGCATTGCGGGGATTTACGACACTGCTCGTCCGGATAATATACCTTCGAATACAGAAATCGTTGATTGTACGGATAAGATCATTTCTCCTGGCTTCATCGACACGCACCGACATGGCTGGCAAACGGCTATGAAGACCTTAGCCCCCAACACTACTCTACCAGATTATTTAGGTCGCTATGCCGGGCATGCACCTGCGCTCATCTACTCAGCCGAAGATGTGTACATCGGACAACTTGCAGGGTTGCTCGAGGCTCTCAACGCCGGTGTAACAACTACGCTTGATCACGCTCACAACACTTGGTGTAAAGAGCGAACGAATGCTGGTCTTCAGGCATCTGTCGACAGCGGAGCTAGGGTGTACTGGTGCCCTGCGTTCTCTCATCACGACGCTTACTCGCTTACGGATCAAATCGCCAATTTCAAAGAGTTAGCTAAGTCTAATTCGGCATCTAGCCTAACCACCGTAGGTGCCGCATATGATCTTTGGACAATATCTCCGCCAAAGGACGTTGAAGCTGTGATTTCCGTCATTAAGTATGCAAGAATATAATTAGTAAAGACATTATTACAGCACTAATGAAGCATAGGGAGTTGAAGATTCCGGTGTTGACAACCCACCATCTGGGGGGTCCGTGGTCGAGTAAGTTTCTTAATCGCAGAAAAAATACGCAGCTTGGACAAATTTCCACGGGGACTGGCTAATAATTATGGAATTCAGTTGATAACTCACCAGAACTTCTTCACCGTCTCGGAATTTTGGACACGGAGACGGCGGTCGTCTTCTCCCATTCTATGGCCATTACGCCGGCAGGGGCCAGCCTTCTTCGATCGACTAACCAGTTCATCTCGATAACGCCCGAGTCGGAGATGCACTATGGCCATTCTCACCCAAATGCGCATCTGATACAGGAGCAAAGCTCGCTTGGTGTAGACACATTCTTCACCTTCTCAACAGATCTAATGACCCAAGCGCGAATTTGGCTTCAGCGAACTCGCTCTAGGGTCTACGACCAAGTCCTCGCGGATTGGAAGATCCCTAAAAATAATCCAATGTCCGTCAACCAAGCCTTTCTGATGGCCACTCGGCAGGGTGGACTCGCGCTCAGACGCCCCGACTTAGGCGTGATCCGCGTCGGTGCAAAGGCGGACTTAGTGGTCTTCAATGGCCGGTCGCCTGGAATGCTAGGATGGCTTGATCCCGTCGCGGCGGTGATTTTGCATGCGAACGTTGGAGATATCGACCACGTAATAGTGGATGGCAAGTTTCAGAAACGAGACGGAAAATTGACTTACGACAATTATGATGCAGTCGTGGACCGTTTCCTTGCAAGTGTAGAAAGATTACAGAAAGCCGCTGTCGGAAGCCCCGCGCCTGTTCTCGAGGGGCGTTTCTGGGGAGGTTGCGAATAGTAAGTGCCACTGAGAAATGTTGAACTTCAGAACATGCTCAAAATTCCAAAATTTCGGGAAGCAATTGCTAATATTCGTCCTTGTACCTAGTGGCCATGCCACGGAAGTAAATATTTCCCGGGGGTCCGGCACAGGCTACGGAAAGCAGTTCGTCGAGAAGTAAGGATCTTTATAGCAAGAATCTGGCGTGTGTTAGGTGTCTAGGAAACTCAACTCCGGAGTTATCTTATTCAAGGCATGTATAAGTACTCGTATTGGATCGCGTGACTTGGTGTCGAGGATACTAGCGATTTTATGTGTCCTGTCGAAGTTAATGTATTCGGAATATTCCGTACATATGGAGAGCCTGGTAGTTTCATTCCAGCGATAAGTTGAATTTGGTAATCTCTCCTCGAGGCCGGAGTTAGACCACTTCTTATCATTTCATTATATCGTTAATATATCCCCACGTTTATTTTATTTACCTTTGATATAGGTAGGTAGCTATACGGGTCACGAATATTTCATACGACACTTCCTTTTGATCAAAAACTTGCACACTTGGCTCAGTTCCTGGTTTCCTTGCCCTAAAACGTGGAACCAGTGGGTATTGATGTCCATCTCCATACCGGCATACATGTTTCCCCATCTGAGCGTGATGTGCAAACAGGGCTGAGCCCCCTGGCTGGGTCTCCATGAGAGGTATGGTTCACTGCCAAGTACAATGCATGTGATTATTAATTGCCGATTTGGTACCTGGCACCTTTTTCCAATGCAGGTACCGCATAGTATGTAAATCACGTTTTGTGTTTGGAATTTAATTGATAGATGCGATTTCGAAGAATTCGCCGCAGAAGAGACTGAAATGCCCTGTGATATTGCGGTTAAGGAATTGTACATAAGCAAGTACATAAGGGGCCTTCCCTGCAGCTCCTCGGCGGTCAGAGCTTGTTACGCTGCCAAGATTGTTACGATGCCAAGATAAGGCCCCATGACAGAGTCGTATCGTTCGTATTTTGTTATACCTAAAAAGTAGTAGATTAAACTGATGAGGTTTCAGTATTGACCTATCTACCATGAAATGGAATTGTGAGTTTTTTCTTTCACCGCTTACTACCTACAGGCTACCTCTTGGAGGTACCGAGTATGGATTAATGGTTGAACATGTCGGCTGCTATATACTGAAAGCATTAACAAGCGCACGAAGCAAAGTAACAAGTATCACGTACATAATGTAATTGTTCAAGCTTTAAAAGTTAACTAAGCGGTATATGAACACGAAGACTGAGTCTTGTTCTACTCGTGCAAATCTGCGACAAGGGCCAAAGTCCATAAGCATCAGCCACTAAGCTCCCAGGGTCAAGATCCTGTGAGTTATATGAGTTATAGCTTTACGTAAAACTGGGAGATATCCCTTCAAGGATAGGCAAATCGATAGAGATGCCCGTAATCTCATCACGAAGCACACACGCGAGAGCTTGTCTTGGCCACGTGCCGCTTATATAGAATCTCAGGGTCTAATGTAGGATGTCTGCAGTAGTTATCACACGCTAATATCGTGCGGATTCGCGTAGCGAAAAGAAACCTGTTATACATATCAATCTCTGGAACACGTGCCGTCTGGTGTTGCCGATGCAATGGATGTATCCGCTCACCGCGCTACCTTGGGTCGGGCTATCAACAGGAGCATTTTTAAGACGGTGGTTTTACCTCTAGTTAGGAACGTTTATTTATAATGAAACATGGTCTGGCCAGAATTGGATTCTACTACGGTTTCTACCGTGTACATTCATTACCTAGGTAGATAGGAATTCGATTGACTTGTGTTCATGGTAGCCCAATCGGGATCAAGCCTTTTTGGCTTTAGTCGACCGAAATACACTACCTACCGGAGTCTAAGCATGGAATAGACTTATATCCGCCGGTTCTAGACTCTATTCGGTAAGGGGTTTGCCGGGTACTTTAATTACTACCCACTGCTCAGCCCAATGGATATCATTTAGGGTGGCCGTCAGCTGATTACTTGAACGCTGGCAGGAGACTGACATGACTACTGCAAACCTGGAAAATAGTGTAAAGAAACTCGGAGTTCTAGACGGCAAGCTAAATGTGGATTGTGAGATATAAGGGAGTCTGTGAAATTAACGTTAGAAAAGGGGTCCCCTGCTGCGAATCAGTCAAGTTCCATTCACTTGGGATCGCATGAACCTGCTAATGCCGATATTGTGGGCTGATCAACTACTATTACAGATATTATCAAAAATCGTCATAATCCTTTACAATACCACGTTCGTTCATTGGTACCTAGATTCACTTCTATTGAGTTTATTTGTATAGTGGTACGCTGTGGGCAACCGCTGGTTTACTGAGTGTATGGCGACGCATTGCTCCGTCGTTTTAACTTGCGATAGAGTCATTCCTGACTACCAAGTCGCCATTGATACCTAAGTTACGGCAATCAGAACATCTATTTACGCGCCCATCAAGATGATTGAGCTTGGACGAGATGACTACGATATCTTCGCCAACCAAGTTCTATGGTCTCTCTTTGCCGTCACGACTAGTACGTTAAACATCTTCCACTCTACCAACGCTCGATTCTTACTGCTTTTCCATATATAGTCGTTGTCGCATTGAGGGTCGTATGCCGTTTGCATTACGGAACATATCAACGGGCGGGGCTGGGTTTGGACGACTACATCACCGTACTCTGTCTCGTCCTCAGTCTCGTCGTGTGTATTCTTGTCACAATAGCAACAGATTTCGGTCTCGGAAGGCATGTGTACGAGTTGAGCGATTACGAAAAAACGAACGCGCTTAAATATAATGCTATAATCAATGCGGTTTTAATATGGCAGTTTTCGCTACCGAAGTTCGCTCTTATCGCTATTCTAAAACGAATCCTCGATTACGGCCCGAAGACGGCAGTTTTATTTTGGGCACTTGGAATAACCTCTCAAGCATGCATCTTAGCCGTGTCAGTCTGGTGGTTCAGGCAATGCGATCCTGTCGAATTTGGGTGGGATAAAACTATTGAAGGGGGAACCTGCGCAGATATCAGAGTCATATCAAGCCTCTCATATTTCACGTCGGCTTATTCCTCTTTCCTGGATATCTTCTTCGCATTCTATCCGATCCCTTTCATCATGCGCCTGAAAATGCCACTTCGAAGCCGCATAGCTGTCGCCGGAGCTCTAAGCTTAAGCTCCCTAGCATTCGTTGTGTCGGTTATCAAAATATCTGCCCTTGGACGAGCCTTTGCTTTATCCACAACGGATCCCACCTGTGAGTAGTTGGTTCATCAGTTTATAATCTCAGACGCCAAAGACTGACCAGACGCATTTAGATGCTGTACCTTACCTTGATATCTTGGGAATGTCGGAAGGGTATATCCTTATAATTTGCTCCTCGCTCCCAACTCTTGGACCTCTCTTCAGGGCGGCCAAGGTGAAAATAACGAGTCGTGTCACTGGTACTAATAACTCCGGAGCAAACGTTGGTTCCAGCCTACATAGCTTACACAAGAGTTTCGGTCATTCGAAAAATCAAAGATCTACGGACGAGATGGAACGGTCAATTGAGGGTTACTCATCCAGTGTTGACGAAATACCATTGGGAACGTCATCCATGCCGTTATCATCTAATACGATTCAAAAAACCGTAGATATATCACTGACTACGGAAGAGATCAAACCCGAGTCGAAGACTCGCTCACGGCGCGATCAAATATTTTGATAAATAATATACTAAAATTACAATTATATGTTCCGTCGTTATCATGCTCTCCAACTTTACAAATTTTCTTATCACTAACCCCATAGCCGCTTGGAAACACGCATGGGGAAAAGCCCACCTCGGATGCCAGATATAGATCTCACAGATCATGAACCACGTGGCAATAAAGATCTTGCATAGCCAATACGTGCCATATTACGACTCCCGTTCCCGAGTGGCATTGGCGTGTAATATGCATTAACACCATTAAAACCCAGCACCACAGCAGCAGCCGAGGTATTCAGTATCACCACCGAATAGCTTCGGGGCATTTGGCGCATTAGCCGCTTCGTCAAAACTAACCCAATCTTCTTCAGCAACCTTAGACGACGGGGGGTAGCCTCCTGTATGTAACCTACATAGCTACGTTCGCCACAACTAGTCACACACAAGATTTCCGAGACACCGAAGGAGACAAAGCTGCGGGTCGTCGAACAATCCCGCTGGTCATTGGAGATGTACCAGCTAGGATAATATTGGTATTTGGTATCCCGGGTTGGACTAAGATAGCTTGTTTGTTTTGGTCAGTTAGATGGCCAGAACAGTTTGTAGTATTTTCAACTGGAGGGATGTTGATCGCTAATCTTCTCTTGTGTCGTCACAGGCAAGGTGATACCCGGGCATGGAGGTTGTGGTTTATTTGGGTTCTAGCGTTAGTTATGCTACCGATTATGAAAGGAAAGGCTTAGTCCAGAAAGCTACCGCTTCATGCGCAAGACTTCCTGGCAGCTGATTCGTTGAGAGATAAAGCTATTTCGCAAACAAAGAGAGCAAATCGATTCTAGCACTATTAAGTCATCAGTCTAACTACCTGATATAAATCATTGGCAGCTCATGATATATATATTGAAATACTTCTGAATATCACTAGTCAGTGTATCTAGAGGGGGCTTGAGGATTTCTTAGAAGGAATCCGCTGTTCTGTAATTTCTGAAATAACTGATCAGGATCGTACTTAGCGGAAGCTTCCTGTAATCGTTTCATGTTTTCCATGCCATAGCTACTAAGTACGTTTTGCGAAAACTCCGCATCATTCATGAACTTGAAGTCCAGATATAAGCCTTGCTCCTTGGCGAGCCTTGAGACGTTTTCAGTAAGTTCTTCTAGCTCATGGGCTACTGTTGTATCGTCAGACTCCTCAGACCATTCAGCGACCAGCGACCACCCTACGTAGTTTGTTAGCTAGTAAGTATAATAGGAATCTAACGATGAAGTGAGACTGACATGTTTGAGGAACCTTCTGGAGTCCCAAGGAATTGCCACCTTGGTCTTCTCCGAGCTGCACAGCGGTTGTAGATGTAGGCTGGATATTATACCACAGATTGCTAATCTTTGTATGCCTCCTCACTGAATCTAGCCATAGATTATGGACTTGTATGTAGAAGTTATAGGATACTTTTGTAGTAGTCGTCGCTGTAAGCCGCCTATTGGTACTTAGAATTGGGCAACTTCTAGTATTGACAAAATGGTATACACACCTAGTAGAGGGACCTAAAATTCCGATAGCTTCGACCAAGGACTTTATAGTACCTTTGGTGGTTGGCACCAGAGCTTGCATGAGGCTTTTCAAGTTAATGAAATTCTCAATAGCCTTTGGCTGTTCCGCCTCTGAGTCGGCATAATAAATTCCGATTGCGATAAATGTTGGGTTGACGCCGGCAAACATGCCTAGTTTCGGATCCGTTTCCATTGATTCTTGGGCCTCAACGGTAGCGTGGAGGGCCTCTTCAAATCCGGAGGGATGGTACATGAGGACGTTATATTGAAGATATATAGCAGGGTATGTCTGTATATCGAACCTCGTCACGACACCTATTATCTCATGTCAGCGTTTACTTAAGGCAGTCAGATAGAGTGTAAAGGATTGAGATTTAGATACCAAAGTTGGAACCACCACCCTTTAAAGCTCGATACAGATCCGTATTCTCACGAGCGTTAGCATTGATAATAGTTGAGTCAGCTAGCACGACCTAGACACAAATAAACTAGTTAGAATACAACGTAACAGGGTCATGCATATGGCTTAGGTAGGTACTAACCTCGAAGTTTTTCACACTATCAACCCCCAGCCCATGGAGATTAGGGAAAGCTGGCATCCCGCCTCCAAGGAGATACCCTGATATACCAACATCACTCTGGCGTCCGCCTATTGCAGAAAGTCCTTTCTTCTCCAGAAAGGTGTATACATCACCCCACGTGTTTCCAGCACCAGCCTGCAAGATCCCATCACTGTCTATCTCTAGCGTGTTAAGATCACGCAAATCGATCAAGACTCCACTATCTACGCTGCTGAAACCTGGGTTGAAATTATGGCCACCGGAACGGATTGCAAACTTAATATCGGCTCGTTTTACAGTTTTGATGATTTCTGCAACGTCTTTGCTATTCTGGGGTCGGACAAAGCAGGCTGCAGGAAGCCAACAATTCTGACACCTACATTGATTGAATTAGTTTAGATATTGGTAAGTAAGTCGTATTACTTTACCATGGTAGGCATTTCTGAGACTGGTATTGAGTATCGGATGGAACTGTCACCCGACCTGGAAAAGCGGAGTCTAAAAGTCCACAGATTGTCTTTGCGGCCGTGGTCATGTTTGATTCAAATGCTATTCTGACGAGTTTTATAGCATGCGGCGAAGGTTGATTATTGGAAGGACGGCTTTGGGCACTTCAAGTGGGATAATTGTCAGACTTGAGAAGGATTTTCCATAGCACTGCTTCCAACCCATGGGGAAATATAAGGAACGAGATTGAGCATAGATCTAGCAAGATTGGGGCGAGTATATCATTGGTAAACATACAGACACGTAAGTACACCGCCAATTACTTAGATGAGTGGATGAGTGGATGAGCGGTTTCAATTATACGACAGGAGGTACCAATTCTGCATCATGTACGACAATACAACGGGGGTTGAATCGACCTGCATCTTTTGGTGCTTATATCGTATATCAGCGCGATACAAATGCTAGTCATTTATCTTTAAATGATTTGAATACCGCACCCTCAAGTGTCGATCACAGACACCTAAATAATATCTATAAACGTCGAGGAATGAATATGAAAGTAAAAAAGTAGCGTATTAGCCTTAAGTCACTTTAACAGGGTGTACCCTAAGTACCTAAAAATACTCTGGTAGTGAAGCATTCGGGGCGTCAACTATAATAGACACCTTTTGATGACGGCTGGGGCGGGCTTGGTCGTCAAACTACGACGCCAATGTTAATTAAATATGCAATAGTTTTCTAATCAAAGTTCAAAATTTAAATCCATTGTCTTAAATCCAGAGAGAGATCTCGTAGTAAAAGTCGCTATTATCGAACTATTATCAACTTTCAGAAAATTGGACCAAAGCTTTGAAACTACCTAGTAATACGCCGAAGAATGCATTGAGTTAAATGAAAGCAACTACTCACGTAAGGAAAGGTCTTTGATGGATGTGACCGCAATTGGGTTAGCGTTGTCCAATTGACAATGGCGAGGATAATGCAAATAATAATTTTGTAAACGCAACAGAATATTAAGCAACCATCCTTGAAAGGTTATGGTAATGGACACCCCTGAATTGACAACAATACTAGTTTCTTACTTACTATTTAGAAATACAAAGAATGTTTGCTTGGGATTCGGCTAGGCAAGACGTCGACGACCTTGTAGAGTACTTTTCCAGAGACGAAAGATTCGATTTCCAAGGTTTCATCGCCCACGGAAGTTATGGCTCTGCGAGTCGCGTCCGGTACCGGAATCCGACTACAGAAGTATGGAAAGACTTTGTAGTGAAGAGGGCATTTCAGTCAGAGACTGCGGAGGAGGCTATGAGGAAAGAAAGGGAATACCTTAGGGTATGAGAAACAGAAAAAAAGTATGAACGCATAGGCGGAACTACAAATAAGCTAACCTTTATTGAATGCACAGAGATTCCGCGGTGCTTTACATATTGTACAGATCTTAGAGGTGGAAAATAACCCTCTAAATAATCCCGATATCCAGGGAGAGTGGATTACAATGGAATGGCTATCTTGTGGCTCATTGGGAGATTTTATCGTTAAAGCGAAGAGGAAAACGGATCGGTTACCGAATCGTTTGCTCTGGAGGTTCTTTTTATGCCGTAAGTTATTAAGGCGATGTTTATGTTTGCTTTTCTGGGTGTCCTATTACCATGGTGCTCAATTTCCTACGCACCACACAAGAATTTAAAAAGTATTTTTAAGCTAATAAACATGTATATAGTCGTAAGAGCTTGTATAGCCATGGCGGTGGGTAATATTTTAATTCGTGTTGCATTCATGTTCACAGTTGGTGCTAATCCTATATTGGTCATAGAACCCTCCAAACCGTAGTGATGGTAGGGTAGAAAGAGAGAGAGTAGCGGGCGAACTTCCAGAAGTAGGCGTATCGCATAGTGACCTTCATAATGGGAATGGTATGCGAATAGCCTAACCATTTACGAGTATTTGATATAAGAAATATTAAGCTAACCTAAATAAGTTGTTCTTGGGGAGCCCCTTGAGGATTTCGAGCATACTATTACGCCAATTTTAAAGGTTATTGACTTCGGTAATGCTGGTGAGTGGGCCTTCATCGATTTCACTGGCACGACTACACATAGCAATCTCTGGGACATAGGCAAGGTGTGTACTCCGTTTAGGATATTAATCCGGGTCGAAGATCACAGGCTAACTAGTATGGCAGCTCATGGTTAGTTTGATTACTTTGGACGAACGCCCTCATATCGTAAACGTGGGCCATGGCGCAGTTGCACTACCCGAGCGCGGAATGATATTGACAACAGATGCCGAACAAATTCTCCCGCTCGATGAGCCCGGAGCGCCGTACCCTCTACTCGACTCAGAATTAGGGAGGCTCGTCTGCTGGTGCCTGGCTACTGAGCCCGAGGAGCGTCCTAGCCTATGGGACATAGGTAATCAAGTGGGATTTGCTGTAGCCAGTAAGCTGGCGGCGGCTTATCCTGATCGCCCAGAGGAAGACAATGACTATATATCTCAGCTCTGGAGGAGAATAGTCTTTGAAGCAGATAGCTAGGCTTTAAGGAATTAGTTGATTCTTATCATTGTATTTTATGTACTAAGCTACGAACATGGACTTATTGTATTACGGATATTAAAAGGGGTGGTTTATGTTGCATGTATTGTATATAGAATCCTTAATTATAACTTACATTAAAATACCATAACTATGGTAAATGATAACGTCATTTAAGCAATATAGAACTTATTTAAAAGTATCATAAGAGGTACCTAATCTTCAAAAAAAAAGTCTTCCCAAAAGAATTACTTTACCTAGGTACTTTAAGCTTTGCGAATTGTAACTTCAAGTTGAAATTTACAAGAATTAAATATGAGATAATAGGTCAAAATAAGGTATTTACTTCCCTTACTTTGTTTGGCCAACATCTAAAATTCCGATAGTGGGTAACATTGTAAATCGCGGCAATAAAACGTGCTGTTCTATTCTAAGCTGAGAGGCTTATGTCATGAGAACCTCATACACATTTATAATCGTATAGAGAGAGGTAAGTACCTAAGGGCAGTTTCACTCTAACAGGTACCTACTGAAATATAACACGAATCCAAAACATAAATACCCCTTACATCCAGTGCCTAAACCTAGGTAAGTAGCATTGATCAAGACTTTGGTATCTGATCTCGCCTCTAGCATAAGCACAAATATGAGCTGCTTACCTAAACAAAGATTCAATGACTTCTTAATCGGAGTAAAAGACTTAATCTCCGTAAACTACATCCTAAAATTGTCCATGATCGATAATAAAGAAAAGATATAGACTTTCTAAACTTCGAGGTGTCAACGCCACAAAACAAAGATACACTACACTTTCACTTGCTAGAAAGGGATACTAGTAATGATATCGCACTATTACTCACTCATTCAATGGCACCTGAACAACTATTCCTGTGAAGATAATCAATCATTATAGAATGGCCTAAAGCCTATCGTGTATTGGGGCTAAGATCAACTGGAACTTGAAGGTCCTAAAACGAGCATGTAATATTACTTCGTGGCTTAAATTAGGTCCTTATCACGCTGTCTGTGTGTTGGCACACTACGGATTGAAGTCTCATAAATCTTACTGTAGGTCGGTCTCTAGAAATAATTCTTGCTTGTAACTAAAAATTGGGTTCATTACCCATAGTATAGCGTCCGTTTTCATATTAGAACAAAAAGCAAAATTCCAAGCGCTTCCTTGGGTAAAGTTAGGCATATACCTAATTGGGCAACTTGTGTTGGCGCTGATTGGTTCCCCGTGTGCGTTTGGTTGAACTGCTCCACCTTATCGGGCACCGTACCGTACCCACGCTAAAGTAACGAAACCGAGTATACCCTAGATCGGATTATTGAATGCCAATAAAATGGGGTTATGCCTTTAAATAAGTGCTTACGCAACCCGCCTCGGCCCCCAGGCCAATATCCCCGCTCGAACTTACCGATGTTATTTCTCATCTGACCTCCCTTTCTCTTCAACTTGCTATATGATTCGTAATAACGCCAAATTATCCCTCTTAAAGTTCAAGCTTGATAAGTTAGGTACCTAATATATAATTCTCAATTTTCGGAAAGAAAACATGGCTTCGACAGATCGCCCCACTACCGCCGTTGTGGAGCGGGCCTCGGTATCCGACATTCCGGAGCTGATCACCGTCTGGTGGGACGCGTTCGGCTCCGAACACATGCAGCGCATCTTCCCGCAGACGCCCGATGGCAGGATCTGGCTCGAGCGCGCTTTCAAGCAGTTCTTTGCGCCCGTAAAGGGACCCGATGAGCTGAAGACCGAGTGTCTTATCGTGCGCAGTCCGGATACTGGTACGTACTTGGCGCGGTTCTTTGCTTCGGTGTTCTTTACTAAAGCGTTCCTGTTCAAGGTATCCCTGTTGCGATAGCTATCTACCGCATCGTACCGGAGGGATACGACACGGCGAAGCAGACGTGGCGCGCGAGGTGGCCCGCTGTTGATGACTTACCGGATTTCAGCGATGCCGCCGTGGACGAATTTTTTAGCCGTATGGAAAAGGCGCATGCTTACGTTCTGGGCAACCGTGGTCATGTCTGTAAGTACCTAGGTACTTTTTACATCTCTTCCGAACTCAACCTACACTCTAGATGATCCAAATTGAGGCGATTAAGCTAAATATGATGTAAATTGTAGTCTTGGAAGTCCTTGGTACGATGGCGACATTTCAGAAAAGGGGTTATGGTACCGCGCTAGTCAAGTGGGGAACTGATTTAGCTGATCAGTTAGGAGTCGAGTGCTACTTGGATGCCAGTCCTGCCGGAAAGCCACTCTACGAAGCACACGGTTATGTAGAGCAAGACGTGCCTGCCATTATAGACAATCAGTCGTCTGCGTCAATGCTGCGTCCCAAGAAACTTCAAGCCTGATAGGTACCTCCTATGAAAGTACTTATACGACACTTAATGGGCATGGTTGATACTAGAATTGGGTTTTAGAGAGATTATCGTCAAACCGACTCCAACACGACAAGAATGATAAGGAATCCCTCCTATAATATACTTAAACCATAGCAGAAATAGAAACCAGAGTGAGTTAAATATAATTGATACTCAACCCGGCCTTTTCGGCGATCAGATCCCGGCATGCGATGTGTCCGTTTCTCTCAGCAAGCTTCATTGCTCTACAACAGTACTTCTCCTCGAAGCCAGTCTCGCATCCCTCGGGTAGGTAGTATCCTATTTGTAAGTACGCCAGATATCCCTAGACAGGCTCTGTTATAGGCCCGTCTCCTACAAACCTTATAACCCCTGAAAGCCACGTCTCGTTATCCTCCAACTTATCAGGATCCCCACCCCAACGTAGCACGCTAGCAAGCCAACGGTAATCTCCCAGGCCGGGTGAATATTCTGTTCCGTTAGGCAGAGTAGCCTTGAGCCCGGTTCCTTGAGGCCAGTTGAAGGTAGACGGAGACAGCAATTCGGTAGAATTCACCAGAGTGCCGTACGATGGCAGTCCAAACACTGATATCGGCGGTATCGTCTCTGAGGAACGGTACTCGTACTTTTCGGCCGGATCATAGCCGTAGAAGTCGGGTTTTATGCTAATATTGGCAGGTACGAGATCAATCCGATACCCACGAGTGAACTGGTCGCGGCCGATGAGTGAGCGATAAGGCATCGAAGAATTAACTTCCAGTATGCCTTTGTTAATAATCCAGTCGTCTTGGAACTTATACGATACTTGCGGCTGCACGGTCGTGCTCGTATTTATAATGTGGATATACCGAGCGTTGTATAAGGAGTAAGGGGGGCCAGAATATGGCACACTAAACTCTTCGTCGTCGCTGGTCACCTTTATGAAGCCACCAAATACTGGTAGTCGTTCAGGCTTTAGACCTGATGTAGGAGGTAAGATCCTAAACGATACGACTGTAGAGTCTCCTGCTGGTATTTCAACGGTTGATGACTCAAACTCAGCGGACCCATATATCGGGAGCTGGTTCTCCTGAGAGAAGATGGGGTTATTAGGAGGGTTAGGTTCCGAATAACTAGCACCTTCGTGGGATAACTCATATTTCTTCGTTGAACTTGAACGGTTCTTAATTGTTATATTGACTGCTCCAAAAGTAGTGTGTGTGTTATCAGTTACGAGAAGTTGGCCCGGAGACACGCGGCTCTGATATGTGATAGCGTTATATGCATTGACCAAGCCAGCTCCCTGTTGAAAGGTCCCGGCGGTCATGGTATCGTTATATACCCATTTCATAGGCCTCGAAGTTGACTGTAGGAGGGAAAGGATTTCCGCGACAGACAGGTCAGGGAACTGAGACTTGACAAGTGCGTAACAACCGCTGATGAATGGGGCTGCCATTGACGTGCCTGATAGAAGGGAGTAGTAACCTTGCTCTCCAAGAGGCCAGGTAGAAAGTATTTCGCCTCCAGGTGCTGATATTTGGGGTTTAAGATCGTAATTCAAGTAGATAGGTCCGAAGGCTGAGTAGTAGTCCATTTTAGCACCCGCAACCTGTGCGGGGCTCGAATAGGAGGTGTCATTGAAATATAGCCTATATTTCTCGGGCCCAGTGGCGTTCATATTCGCCAAAAGTGTGGCGCTGTCCTTGAAACCCACTGATACGTACTGAACCAAACCATCACCTATGGAGCCTGAAGAAGGTATCTCGTAGGCTACATCGTACGGGTCTGACATATTCGTATAGAGTCCCATTATATAAGGAATACTGCGCTTCGAGCAGCAACTCCTAGCACCAGTATCGCGGCAGTTGCCAGTGATAGGAAATGCAATTATCGTATTGTTGATCTTTCCATTATTCTCCAGAAGCGTTATGGCATCGTCCCACTTGCTGGTGCCAGAACAGCCATCTTCAAGCATGTAGACCTCTAGGCCATCAGGGAATTCGATGGGCCATAGAGACGCATATGATAGTGTAGCACCTTGGGAATCTGTAAAGGTATATACGAGTGGGAATTTTTCATTTGCAATTGAACCAACAGATATAATGCTTGGCAGCTCAGCGGGCGTCGACGTGCGGTAAAGTTGGGGGTCATATTTGCTGCCGGATCCAGCATTCCCCTGAGAAACGATAACTGCTACGCCCGCATCCACAAGGCGCGAGGCGACTTTTGTTAATGGATCAGTCCCGTCTTGCCACGACTCTTGGATACCTAGAGACATGCTTATGATATCAACGCCATCTGCCTGCGCCCGCAGCATCGCTGCCATAATACGATCGGTCGACCCACCGTTAGTCAAACAATCAAATACTCTATACATATAGATTGTCGCCTCCGGAGCAACACCAGATATATTCAATGTTCTCTCTCCATCCAGGAGAGGTTCCATACCAATAATTCCTATTAAGTGCATTAGTCGAGCTGATCAAGGGGGGAACGTAGTCTTGAATCATCCCCTTACCCGTAACATGAGTACCGTGTCCTCCGCCGTAGCACGTAATAAGCGGATCGTCGTGCTCAAACGCAGTTCCATTATCGGCTAACCAAGACCAACCCCCAGCCACCTTAAAGCCAGGGCCGAAGCCACCCCCTAGTGCTGGATGACGATAATCGACGCCAGTATCAACGATGCCTATCTTTACACCTTTACCCTTAACACCGAGCTGGTGAAGCTTATCAACGCCAGCCATTTCAAGTGTCGAAGATAGACCCCCATCAGATTTCGGCAATATTGCCGGCATTGCTGGCGGGTCCGAATATGATCGGAGGGGGTTATCAATTGAACGAAGGCGAGGAAAATCCGGATCCGACAGAGGCACCTCGTAGACAGGACTCACCGATACAACTCCGGGGACGTCGCTAAGATGGAACTCGGGAGATTCAAGATCATCATTCCTGGGGATACGAATTGACAAGCCAACATAGATACCTGGGTAACGATATTCATGTGCGACGGCGTATTCAAAAGGAAGCCTCGATGCGTGTTTATGGAATTCAGTATGCTGGTCGAAATCCCTCGGGTAAATCCCGCCCCTGACAACATCATTCACCAACTCAATGATGAATGCCCCATCAATGAGCTTGGGGGTTTTAGTAGCAAACCCCAACGCAAAGAAAAAGAAAAAGAAAAAGAAAGTTCCAAGCATCGGTAAACACATAGTTACGCCTTCAAATATCCAGAGTAATTCGTATAGAAAATCTAAAAGTAAGAGCGCAGGTCGACGGGTTTATAGTCATAAGACCACTTTAGCCTATATATACAACCGCGAATCCTCCTATCTATCAATTTCAAGGCCCGATGGGACATTCCGAATGCAATTTGGGACGTATCAGCTGCAATAAAATTGGTTAAACTGGAACCTCAATTACGATGTAAGAAGTTAACTGAAATAATAATATTCAGAATCGTGTTTAAAGTGTTATTAAATCGAACTTCAAGTACAATCACAAAATTTCTAAATACAGAGTAGTTTATGAATACTCTATGAAAAGCTCATCTTATTAATCAATATTGCATGATTATGATCGGCGCCGGCGTAGCCTTTGTTATTCATGATGCAGAGTGGCATTAACATTCTGCCAGGTATGTACAATACATAATTCGGGTCCAGGGCGGTGGTATCGGTTTAAATTATAGAAAGCCCTCCTCAAAGGGTGATTATCATGTGACATTATAAAGATAAATAAATACCTGATATAACTTGACCTAACTATGAACTTCATCCTATCGGCTTCATTTGCAAAATGGTTCCAAGAGATCCTATGAGCATCTTAGCTTTTGGAATAGCAGCGGGTGCCTTAATATTAGTGGTTTGGGTTATGCGAAAAGGTTAGACTAGTATTTACTGGCTTCCACGGTTATTGAACGGCATAGACAATGATACACCGGTAGTAAAAGCCATTTGTATGGGAATAAAAGGGAGACGACCGAATATTAACTTCGTCTTATAGATTTAGATTAATCTAGTTAGTTTTAGGTTAACTACAAGCCACTAGAAGCCCGTATCATAGGATAAGAAGTAACAAATTCATTCATACAGTTTAATTTGCCTAGTAGGCATGTCATTTGAACGCTTTGTTAATTTTTAGCTTATTTTAGAAGCCTATATTGACTAGGTTCCTATTATCTCACCATAACTTAAAGTAACAAAGATTAAGATTATAAAAAACTATGAAGCCATAATATCCCAGTCGTAGATGCCTGGGGCTCTGTTTCCAAACTATTGTGTTGTTTTTCAGCAACAACAAACTAACAGCGGTAGCGCATTTCCTAATCGGCTTCAAGCTGGTTGTTTTGGAACAGAAGTGCTGAAATGAACTGTTTTTTATTGTAGGCATCAGACCATGGCCTATAAGAATGCTCTCCCATCTCCCAAGCAACTCGAATATACTTTCCTCATCAGCTTGTTTACACTCAGAAAGATCAAGTAAGAACAACAAAATTCCTTCAATTTTTTCAGCACTGCTATTGAATTAACTCGACTCTATTGTCCGAAAGCTTATCAGCCCAACTAAAATGCCTAGCTGTCACGATGGATCAGGGAATGGCTGTTGGAAGCCATGTCCCCCTTCATGTCAACCCTCTTCATGTTCATGTCCTAAGCAACCTTCTTCATGTTCATGTCCCCCTTCATATCCATGTCCCCCTTCATGTCCTACGAAACTCCCTTCATGTTCATGTCCCCCTTCATATCCATGTCCCCCTTCGTGTCCTACGAAACCCACTTCATGTTCATGTCCCCCTTCATTTCCATGTCCCCCTTCGTGTCCTACGAAACCCACTTCATGTTCATGTCATATGAACCCTCCTTTACGCTTTACAACCCAACCTTCGAGACCTGCTGAAGAATTCGACATGGATGCCCCCTGTTTATCGTACGAAAGCTTCACAAATGGATCTGTATCGGCCAAGCAGTTCTCGCTTAATATCCACAAGATAAACAACATAAACTTCAATTACGGAGGTCGTTCCTCCGACGATGTGCAACATGATGTTCCCGACGATGTGCAAGATGATGCCCCTGACGATGTGGAGCGAAATGATCCTACGCCAAGCAGGTATACGTATGAGTATACCGATCTCCCTTCACCTGAGTTAAATAAGGAATGGGTCAAAGTTCCTTTTAAGACTGGTGATGAGTGGATAAAACGTGGTTGGGAGGACCATCCGATTAGACTTATTAGGAGGCCAGGGTACACGAAGCCGGGGCCGGCAGGACCAGCAGGGCCATCGACACCCGCTGTTAAGGTTGAAGATCCATTGCCCACGCCTCCGAAAGATGAGGATGAGCTGTCAATATTCAACATGGGTGGCGTGATCGGGCCCATATATCCTAATATGCAACCAGAGCCACCCGTTCGCCCAAATCCCCCTCCGAGGACTAATAGCATTCCGACCTGGGCTGCGGGTACCCGCGACCCCAGATTTCCATGTCTATGGCCCCTCCCTAATCAGCCCCCACAGTTTGGAAACCCGTTCGAGCCTCCGAGTCCCTCAAAGTAAGTTGCATTCTAGACGATTGCTGGCCCGGTACGGGATACCGATCATTAAGCCGGCGATGGATTTCTAAACGTACCGCTACCGCCTAAACCACGTAATCGGTGAGCGGGCGGGAACCTACCAGTGACAATAGGCTGATTGTGCCGTCGCTACTGTAGGAAGTCTACTTTTGTTAATAGTGACTTCTTATTTCTTATGGAGTTGTCTTGTTTGCCTTGTATGCAGATATAATTAGGTAGCTACCTAGGTTCCTAACCAGATAGTTACTGAGAAAATAGCTAAAAAAAAGTTGAAAATTAAATTAAAACCCCCCTAACCTTAAAGATCTGTCTTATATTTACTCATAACTATATCGTGAAGCTGTATGTTTAGCTAACCTAAAGCATACTATTGTACCTATCTACTTAATGTCTTGGCTCGTAGTTCAACTACCATCACTATCCTTTCTGACGATAATCCAGTGACGGGTTTCGTTTAAATAAACTACGGCTGCCGGAGTTATCGGAACTCGGGTAGCGGGTATTCCCCTTTAAAGCTCACACGATCAGGACACGGACGGATAATTTCCCCGCGCATGGAGAAGTAAACATTATATGAATGATTCTTATTGGCTAATATAATCCCAATTCCACTTGGATTATTTTATCTCCAGCAATCTCCATTTATCGTACTAGTACAATCCATCGACACTCCTGAAACGCCTGCATAGTAAGTCTAGGTACATGATATTTAAACGAAGATATGGATGGGAGCTCAATGGTAACGGCAATGTATATAAATAGACCGGATTGGTAAGATTGGTTTCTCGTTCCTATAGGCTCTCGACGGTAATATATTACTTCTCTCTTCGAGCTAAGACCTATGTTAGCACGCGATTGTTTCCGTACCTGCATAGTGCGTATAACACGTCTTATCAACTAATTGGATACAAGGCGTCTCACTATACCGTTTACCGAAATAGATAGCTGCCAAATATCATTGAACTTTATAGCCTGAGCCTCGAAACACTACTTTACTAGAAGAATAGCTACAAAGGCATTAAAACACTTATTCATAGGGTCCGGAATTGCCTTACAGTTATCCCTAACAGGAATTTAGGCACCATGTTAAAGCCCTGGAGCTTCCTTGCCATGGTCTGGTACCAGCTAACTTTCAAGCCTCAGCCACTCTCCGATGATATTCGGCTTGATGGATTAACGGCTATCGTGATGGGCGCGAATGTTGGTCTGGGCTTTGAAGCCGCTAAAGAGCTAGCATCTCACGGGTTGTCAAGGTTGATTTTAGCTGTGCGCGATCTATCCAAAGGAGAGGCAGCAAAGGCCGAAATTTCTTGAGAAACGCCTGAATGCGAGATCTTGGTATGGCAACTAGATCAAGAGTCATGGGCAAGTATGGTGGCGTTCGCTAGGCGCGTGAGCACCGAACTTGACCGTCTCGACATCGTGCTGTTAAATGCGGGGCTGAAGCGGCTTGAGTTTACTCGGTCGCCGACAGGCCACGAGGCACACATTCAAATCAACCACCTCGGCACGGCACTACTGTCACTGCTACTCGTAGAACCACTGCGACTAACAGCGCAACAGACTGTAAAACCTAGTCGAATGACTATCACAGCGTCTAGCGTCGCCTTCGCGGCCCCTGTGCAGGACATCCTGAAGCCCAAAGGTGGAAAGGGCATCATTCCCTGGCTCGACGATCCGGCTTCATTTAATCCAGATGATAGTCGCTATTGCCTTTCGAAGCTGCTAGATGTATTCTGGACACGCGCCCTCGCTGCGCGCCTCGACCCTACCGATATCATCCTCAATACTCTCAACCCTGGGTATTGCAAAAGTGCGTTCCACCGCGTAGATGTGACCGCAGAATGGGCTTCGAGTTTTCTGGCCTGGACTAGCGCTGAGGGTGGTTACCACTTAACGGATGCTGTTGTGCGACACCCGGATAGCCACGGTGAATATTTAAGTGAGCAAAGGATAAGGCCGTGAGTCAACCCATTTTGCGACATTAGTTGTATTTCTTCAACTGATAAAACCCCTTAGTGTTCCCAGTATCGTGTTGTCGGCTAAGGGCAATGCCACTCAGAAGAGGTTATGGGATGAAACCATAGCCTTGTTCAAAGCGGAGTGTCCGGATGCTGATATCGAGTAATTCACTCTAGGTGAATAGGGGTTGATTAATAAGTAACAGGAGTGTGAACCACTACCGACAGAAATCTGAGATAATTCAATAAAGGGTGAGCGGTTACTTCCTGTTCATCCGGAGATATCAAAGAGTATCGAGCGCTTGAAAGCAGGAAATGCCTTAATCAATATTCAAGGATTTTATCTACAGCATCAAACTAGAAGATTTATTAGAGTGACACATAGTTTAGGTCCAAAGCCTTAGCCTCAAGTGTGTGTAGAGGCTCTTGTAAAACATTGAAATTGAGACTAGAGATAAAAAACCGGGATTTTATGAGGGTGTACGTAACCTGAATTGCTCTAGATGACTCTGGGCCGAGCATATTCGAAGATAGGAAACCCTGGGGTTAGTCACATGGCGCCCAGCAATGAAATCAGCCACATATCGTTAGCAATCACCTTTAGAGATGATAAAAGACCTGTAATGCCATGGGTAATCTGATTTTGTCCCAAGGTCTGTCCTTTTTCAGTATTACTCATTTCGCAAACATGGCAATAGAAAGCTCATGTGTAGAATCATGCCAAGTACCTGGGTAGAGATGTCGTAAAACAGCTAGGGCATGATGTGACTGCACCAATTGCGACGAGGGGTCTTCATCCTGCCGACCAGAGGTAGAGATGTAGTAAAAAAATAAATAAATAATAGAATAGTCCGAAGTGATAAATGTCGGTTCAGTAATTGATCGTCTTGAAATGGTTTGCTGGGGATGGCCTATCAGTTGAAATAGACCGTGCTGGAACACGCGAAAGAGCAGGGGGGGAGGATGGAGGGATGACATGTGAGGAGATCCGAGAAGTAGTACGATCTTGCTAGCCATTCCGTTTATCCCCAGCAGGTGCCAGGTGCTGATCCCAAGATGACGGCAAAGGATTAAACGGTAGATTAATAAACCAGACAAATTCAATCAGGGAGAAAGTCAAACCCGTTCATTCGTTCCATGTTTTATTTGTCGCATGGCTTTACATCGTACTAGGTAGAATATCAGGCGCGCGGCAGCGGTCATGCACCAGTGAAATGATCGAACGTGGTCGTGGTTGAGTTGGAGGACCCAGGTAGAAGTGGAATAGGTATGTAAGGCACCTATATATGGTATATATATGCCCTTAGCTTAATTCAATAAAAATCAGGTGTTGTTAATGATGAGAGATGTGCGAAAGGTGGGATAAAAATCAATCAGGTGCGCTAATAATAAAATGATGAGAAAAGTTGAAGAGGAGTGGAAAATCAAGAAATAGACCTCCGATTAAGAGAAAGAAGAATACATGAAAATGTCAATTAACTTACCTAAGGTACCTCTTAGGTACCAGTAATTCAGGTCGGAAAGAGCATAATAGGTACGGAAAGAGGAGAACAGCAAAAACAGTGAAAGATCCAAGATTTTTCAAGCAATCACGGACATTGTGTTATCAAACTCATGCGCCCCAACCCTTTCGATCCTATCTTCCCATCTTTTTTTTTTTTTTCGTTCTTTTTTTCCCCTTACCCCCCTTCGATCACATCGGACCAATTCTAGACCTGATTAGCCGGGTCTGTTTATGCGACATGCTGTCACTCTGGTTTTAATTACTATTATTACCTTGTTCCAAGGTATTATTCGAGGTATTATTTCGGCTAGGTTGGGTGGTGTTGCGAAGGAGGAGCTATCGAATCTATCGAATCAGTGCCTGAGCGCGGCAAGAACAACAACACACTTCATGTAGGTACCTGCCCTAATCACCTTATTGCCCTTTTGCCCTTCTGGCTCTCTTCGTTCTTAATCTTCCCTCACCCTCCCCATCGATTCTGTTTTTTTCTCCCCTTTCACAACTTTTATTCTTCTACTCTTCGTTTTAATCTATACCTTTTCAAAGCCACATAAACGATTCGCCAATTTCGAATAGTTAATTTATTCCACAAATTTTCGCACTCGCGTCTACTCACCGCTTAAAAGTTCTTGTAAGCTGCCCAACCCAAATCTTTCCTCTCCACGCCCATCTCTGTTCCCGGTCGCATCGCATTTCGCATTCGCACCCTGTGTCGCTCCCTGCATCTCACAGCTTCATCCGTCACGCTACGTTATTTGCTAACATTTGATGTAGAATTTATCAAACTTTTCTCTTAAGCAAATAGCCAAGATGCCCCGTGAAGGAACGCGATCTGCTACCGGCAACTCAAAGCCGCGCGTCTTCCAGACTGTTGACACCGCGCCCGCTATTAAGCGCACTACTAAGCCCAGGGTGAAAAGATCGCCCACCGCCAGCACCAAGCCTGTACCTAAGGTGAAGGCTGCGAAGCCGACTGGTGTGACCAAGAAAAAGTCTACGGCACCCAAGAAGGACGGTGTCGCGACTAAGGTAAGTTTTCTACTCTTCAACACAAATTTCCATGTTATGTACAAGATCATATCACCCATCCTTGCGAAGTTCTTAGTGGGCTAGATCGTCCCTCCATGGATCCTACATTCTCTCGTCCGGGGTTCGGATAAATCACACGTCGCTATAAACGCTCGATGTTGATCTGTTTTCTAACATTGACTACAGGTTAAAGCCGCCGTTAAGAAAGCAGAGGAAAAAGTTGATAAAGTGGAAGAGAAGGCCGAGAAGGTCGAGAAGGTCAAGAAGGTGACTATTCCCTGAGCCAATACCCTAGTTCACGTTCGGATATCTTATTAACCCGCTTCGCAGACCGCAGCAAAGCCCAAGACAGCTGCTAAATAGATCCGTCGTTGTCCACCGTCGGTATCAGTTTCAGTCCGTATGGCTCAAACCATAGACGCGACAGTGGTGAGACGACCACACCGGATTACATCATCTATTAGTTTCCAGTTTGATGTACTGGGCTTCTTCTATAGGAGACTAAGCCTATATATAACCGTGCCTCTTACGACATCAACCTAGGCCCAACAGTTGTGTTGCCTCAATTCTTCCGGATTGTTGGATGTCTCGGCGACACGGCCTGTAACTCTGACCCAAATATTTTCTCTTCCTATTCCCTTGATGGCTTACCTCTTTGAACCACCTCTTATGTGGCCACGACACGGAGAATTCACAATGCCGACTTTCCTGATTTCCACGGCCGAGGACTAGTGGGGTAACTAAATGTCGGCTTAACATGCAGTATATTTACAAACTCATACAGTGAACTGGACAATGGACTTTCGACATTGACGGGCTATTAGGCGTCTTGGCTCTAGGACAGGTGTTTCGGTATGTGATGCGCAGAATTAGGACGGGCGTAATGCGAGCATATATTGTTAAGTACTCCTAGTGGAATCTTATCAGGTTCCTAAAACCTAATCAATTCGATCCGGTCTATTCAGGACCGTTTCAATATTTTTTATATTGCATAACCCTTATACGTCACATTTCGTCTTTATATTCTCATTGTAGTCATCGAGCTATTAGGTAACGGGCAATACCTATCCAAATCCTTTACGGGAAATGTTCACTACCCTCGATGCATTCGGACAAGAAAGACAACAGCAGTAAACAAAGGGACGTGAAAAAAATAAGAGTCAATTACCTGATCCATGAATAAGGCCTATAACGTAGGTACTTAACAGGTACCCAATCTAGAAATACTGTAGTCATTTATTGTCTCTTCTACGTCTGTGAAGGAACTTGAAACCGTAAATCGGATTACAACTTTCGAACCCATTGATGTCTTCCGAGATTAAACCTTATATCTAGTGCCCCTATTTTTCTTTCCAGTGAACCGCCACCATATCACCTCTTGGCATCTCCCTAAGTATAAAAAAAGGGGGGAAACATACCCACCAAATGATGATTCAGCCGTGAGAAAAGGGGTAAGATGAACCTTAGTAATCGTACATCGCTAGACTCCGTGCCTAGATACCTAAGCCGGGCGCTCTGAGTTGACGGTGTTTCGGTGCAATCTATTCTCAGTATCTAATTATTTACCGTTCAAACTTCCATCCTTAAATTCTGGTCTGCTCTTTGAGTATTACACCTTATGCGTGTTGATTTCATTTCCTACGCCCCTTTAAATCACGGTCCGAATACTTATTAGCTTGTGCAGAAATAGTCAGAGGCTTTTTTTATCACGGAAGTCAATACTTTTACATGACTAAGAGGCCACATCTCATATGAACAATAGTAATAATTAGTTACTTCCTATCTCTGTATTCTATGTGACACTAAAACCAATGGTTTACCCTGAATACAGTATACAGCGTCTCTCTAGCTCTCTTGATTAGAGAGACAATCTAATTCCGCACCCTTTGTTGATGCTTCCCTCTAACAGCTAGATAATATTATCTCCACCAGGACTTTTAATACTGTATCCTTCTAAGAGAGTTAAGTGGAGCCGGTATCAATGTCCATGCCGAACAATCCAAGCTATCTATCAACTACCACGGCCAACACCGACCGGGATAGCTTGCGTTTTTCTCGGTAATTCTGCCTTATATATGTAATCCAGGAGCCGATATAATTCGGTATCGCAACTCCAAGCATTGTAACCAATAGCTGTAACCTTAGGGGTGTGCTTGATCCGAGATACTTTTAATACACTCTGCGGTGCAACAGTAGCTGGTAGGACTCCAAAGAAAGTGCCTTGCTCTCACCAAGGGTAACTTCCAATGATTTACCGGTGTGCTAGGAGATTCAAGAGGATTCGAGTTGCTGCTTCTTGCGAGCTTTCTCGGCCTCTTCTCTTATTCTCCAACTCACCATTGGGTCCCACTTCTCACCTGACCGTTGCACCTCTCCGTGCTATGTGGGGAAGTGCATTACCTGGCCAGCAGGGATTTTGATATTCTCCCAGTTCTTGTCTTCATCACGCTCATCTAAACTTAACATTAGTATAGAAAATAGTAGAGTTCCCATGCAAACTTACCAAGCTTTATGGCTTGCATTTCTCTCACTCCGCAAAACATCCCATTGCGACCTTCCCGCTGTACTAACTGCCAATGACCAGTGTTGCCCTCCCCAACCCATATCTCTTCAGTGAAAATATCACCTTCTTGGACTGTACGGTGCGGGTTGCGTGTTGGTAAGGACAAGATCCGTGATGATAAGGCATGTGGAATGCTAAATAATCGTTCGAATCTTCGAACCAAAGGCAGCCAGGAGAGAGTGTTCGTTGTATATGCAACTCGAACGTAAGGATTCATATATATCCCCAACTCTTTCTCCCCGGCTTTCCTTGCTACCTGGGCCACGTCGGCATGGAATAAGCAGCACTCACAGGCGTCGAAGAAAAGCTCAGGCTCGTAACGGAACCTGACTGGTGCTGTAACGTTATGTGGCTTCGAAGGATCGATAACATAGCTGCTGATATCCTGAAAGTGGGAATTCGGCAACGTCTCGTTCATATTCTGTACATATTTCGCCTGCATTGCCACCATTCCGCTCCAACAAGCCTGGACAGGAACGGCATCCTCTTGATTTAGTATGGCAGTCCTCGATACACCTTCACCAGCGTTGAGGAATACTGGGAAGAAGGGTAATCCGGCGGAATACCCTTCGTAGTCACGAGTGACATAGAGGTCGTAAAATTTTAATGGGGTCCAGAAATCAACGGCACATGCTGATAAATAATGTGCTCTTCCATCAGACTCGACATTAGTACTGAAAAGGAGATGCGCCGCTTCCATCGCGTGAAATACAACATCGTTCAGGAAAAGAATCTTGTCATATTGAACTGTTCCAACACTCGGATCGAATCGGTCGAGTGGTCTTAAGGCCCGATTCCGCATTTCGGATAAATAGGCTAGGCGCTTCACTCGCTTAGTTTCATCAGGTAGTGTGACGGTTGGGAAGTCCGATAGGGGCACGTGGGGATCATTGACAATGTAATTCTTGCATCTTAGCTGTCGCCTTAGGCTCTCAAGTGCCGCCGCACCTTCCGGACCGCTATCATTCTCGTAAATACTCAGAAAGACATTATTGTCACCGAGTAGATGTATTAACTCCAACAGACTCTCTCCCCAGAAACCATTAGCCAGATGACCCTCCTTATCATATAAAGACACGGCGATAAATATCTTCTCATTATTGATATTAGCACATCCCGCTTCTCGAATGGGTCCTTGGCATCGAGATTCCAGGTCTCGGTAGTGTTGAGGAAGTCGCGTGTAGGATGGAGCGAAGATAGGCGTCCCTATTAAAAGTATACATATAATTATGACGACGTATTTGAGAAATGCGAGTGCTAAGCCCGCAGGACCTCTCCGTAACTTCCGTCGAAGACCTCTCGGCCGAGCCAGACACCACGAGAAGAGTCGTTTATCCCATTTCTGATCAGACCCAACTGGCTCCTCTAATAAAACCTCTAAATCTTTCCGCACATCATTTCCGAGAAGGGAGGAAGAGGCAGAAGACGAGGCTTGAGCCTCATCGTCGTCTAGGAGGCCGATTCGTTTCTCTGATATAGAGCCAGGCATTGATGGAATGGCGCATCAACGCGGACAGACGACAATATATAGGCCGACTTTAAGTCAGGCCGAGTGCGCGTAGCACAACTAGGGCTATTGTCTTTATGCCAGCTTGGCTGGTGAGTCGTGACACCCGCCAGATATGCCGAAGTATAACAAATTCCAGGAAGGCAACGAACCGAAGATCATCTATGTATCGATCTTGCGGGGAAGTACTATCGGGTACCAAAAAGCATATTACTCCGTACCCATGAAGCGGTCCGTGGTTGCTGACCCTACCAACAGAATCGACAAGGTCCTCTCTTTCTCGTATATGACCCGACTAGCTTGGAATGCCACGGGCTAGATATGAAGGACGGAATATAGGTATAGGAGTGACGAAGTTGGACGAACGATTTAAGGTCGAAGCGGGACGAACGCGATCGGGGGGCTAAGCTCTATTTGGCAAATTCTGCAGGTACGCGTAAGATAGCTAGGACAATTATATCAAATATCTGCACTCTTTATGCAGTTAATTGGAATTACGCGGTTGACAAGAAGCAAACGAAGTACTAAAAAATGGCATGAATATGCTGTGCGGTTGGGCGCTACATGCAGGCGTAGAGTTTTGTTACCTGGAATTAAAGGAGTTGAAGGTGGAGTTGGAGTTGGAGTTGGACAGGCAGGCAGGACTAAAGACATGAGCACTACATAGTAGAATAAACGCTGTAATGAAAAATGGCTGCGCCGCATTACGTAGTGGAGAGGAGGCTTTGCAGTTCCTTGGAGGACAAGGCAACTGCTACCTTTTTAGACTTAGCTGAAGCGGCATTTACGTAATTAATTCATCGAGGCCCGTGCCGAATCCCGCGTAAGGACTGATAAGATCTAATCAATGGAGTATTTATCAGTGTACCTATCATTTATCCAACAGGTTGGTAAATAGGTGACGTATGCGGAGCCAATACTTTTTGAGTATAATAAAACATGAAAGGATAGGTGCCTTCGATTACTTAGGACAAGTTGCGGACCTCAATTGGCTGCCTTGTGGTATTATCTAAATGAATATCAGGTATATCAGGTATATACTAAACAGTAAACCTCCAGGTAATATTTAATACGCCGTAATCAGATAAGTGAAAATGACTATTAGGCAGCTGAGCTTCCATGTACCCAATGTTTATTTCATACACTGTCACTTATATTTAAATCATTGTACTACGGTCACATACATACGTGTACCAGCACAAGACATCCGAGATAGTAACGGTTGCACGACCCCTATTTCTTACCAGGTACCTAACGTATAGAAAAATCCAAGTCATCATTATACAACACGTCATCTTTATGTTTTATAGTATCTTGCCGAAATCCGATATTTAATAAAACAAGCTTTTTACCTCTATTTTTGATTTGTCAAGATGTAATCTTCTGCCTACCCCTGGTAAACCACAGAAACGGTAAAGCATTCCAATAAATACTGCGCTGAGCCAGCTTCTATTGGCACAGCCACAATGGAGCCCAGAGAACCCAAAAATGATAAGTCTTGAATATATCTCGTAGCTAGTACCAATCGCAAGATCTATACGATTTTGGGTCAGGAATACAACTGAGTCTACGAAAACTTCACGATAACTAATGAAGTAGCTATACATAAGAGTCTTTCATCATTAGCATTCTTATACGACCTATGCACTTGTACTTTTATATAGAAGCACCAGCAGTCATGCGGGGTATCTAGATATCAGTTCAAATAATTGGAAATCGGCTTCATGAGGCTATGCACCTCCAAATAGATACCCAATACTTGGTACTTAGGAATGCTATAATCTGACCCTGCAGAACGCCAGGCATTTCCCATCGTTCATTAAGACCATTCGCCAATGATAAACTGATATCTGACATGCGCTTATATGAATGCTGACCGAAAAGCTGAGGACTACATATGGGACGGGTGTTTTAGAGGTGCCTTTCGACAATAAAAATTGGGGATCTTCTAACGGAAACGGGCATCGCATTTACCAAATGAAGTATGTTGGTGCGATGTTTCTCTTGTCCATTGAACGTAATTCCAGCTCAGTCCCTCTATATACGAAAGGCTAGCCATAACTCCATAGACCGCATTTTGTGTCCCTTTTGGTAAACTGTTTCAGCATCGATCGATACGCTTCAAAGATGGTCGGCGTACCTAGATCTAAACGATGCCAGCGCTGTAAGCGCATCAAAATCAAGGTGAGAATAAGCCTATGCAGAAAAAAGAACTATTAGTTGAACTAATTATATATATCCACCTTGTTTAGTGCGATGAGAATTGGCCAACATGTACACCATGTCTACGTGCCGGGATTGTTTGTTCTGGCCCTCCTAATTTGACCAAGTTTATCCATACCAGCTCCAACTCCTCGGCCACGGACGAAGTGAGGGGGGGTGATGTCACAACCCAGCTCACCACTCGTGCAAGACCGATTGGTAATCTGGAGAGCATCCGCCAACGCGGATTACCGGGTGGAGCTTCGTTTGGACATTTCCGCTTTGCTCCCGATGGGCCACGGAAAAACCTCACGACTGTGGCGGAGCGTGTGGCTGCTCGTCTAGTTGGATATCTCTCTCACGAAAATGCCCCGTGGGATATACTAGCTTCTTGTGGGTATATTAAACACCTGCCGGCTAGATTGGGCGAGAGCGCCGCATTGAGAGACTGTGTTGCTTTAATGTCTTCTACTTGGATCAACTCGCGACGAGGTCTCGCGTCGACTCAACTCCTTGATTCGAACCTTTATGTTAAAGCACTGAGGACTCTTCAGCGTGCCATAAATGACCCTCATCAACAGCTCAGCAGTGAAACGCTGGCTGCTGCGACCATTCTAGAGCGGCTAGAGCTTATATTCGATACGCAACGTCCCCATCATCGATCACGCCACTGGGAAGGAATACAAACTCTGATGATCAAGCGAGGTCCGCCGAATCCTCGAGATCACTTAGACGTTCATTTAGCATTTGAGAATCACGCAGCCCTGGTAAGCATCGTCTCCCATTTTTTTGTTATTTTTATATAATTCCCTTCAAGAAAAGGTGAAGCCTGACTAACTTGATCCGTTTAGATATCACATTGGCTTGTCACAGGAGGCGAAAACTTCTACTTGAGCTCACCATGGAAGGAGGCAATCCAGCAATCGTTCCTAGCTGTAGAGCACTCCGTCTCAAGTGAACAGGCTGATTGTTATAGCGTAGGTTATTACTATGGATTCTGGCCCGGCCTCGTCCAAGAATTTAGACTCGTTGCCGGTAACCCAGATGTGAACTCGCAACAAATACATGCATTAGCTCTTCATGACAAAGTCGCGGTTCTCGCTGCGGATATCACATGTATCGGCGAGCCAATCATACTAAGGATCTATAGCGTGGGTGATATACTCGAACAAACAGATCCGAAATCTCCGATTGGTATGAAGCTCTATTTTGGTAACTTACATAGAATGTCGTTTTTTATATCCTATGTCATGATACGAATGATTTTTAATCGAATTCTACACCACTTGACAGTTATACTAAAGCAGCCAGACCCAGCCCTAGAAGAAGAGCACAGAAATCTCTGCAGGAAAATGTGGACATGTATCCCATTCATTAAAGGCTTAGGGATGGTGGCCTCGATCGCATTCATTCCCCAACTATATATGTCGTATGAAGGGGCGGGGGGAAATGAGAAAGGGTACTTGCTTGACAACATAATGGAAATACTGTCATACAAAGGGACCGGGAGATATCCTACTGATAGACGAGCGATGGAACATATCATACTCAACGCCGCGGAGGCTATGGTCGGTCGAAGCTGTTTTGCTACAACTATCCCTTCTCCGCAAAGGGACGTCGTCGAGGTGGAAAAGGCACAAACATAAGGAGTTCGTGGCGAACATCTTTTGTAAAATTATTAAAAACTACCTGGATTTCCCATTTCCAACTCTTCTATCTTCGTTCATAAGGATTAAGCTAAAAGCTTTATCAGCCCCACAATAGGGGCAAGACTGAACGTTCAAATAGGTCAACCGCCGGGCTTGCTGATAAAGAAATCTATATTTATATGTATGAGGTATCTAATTGCTAGAAAAAGTGAATGGATACCCGAATATAATTATTTAGGTGAGTTTTCTTCAAAATTATCCAACCTGAAAATAAACAAAAGTGATTAAGGCTAGTTTAAAGGGTACGCCGAATGAATAAAATTGTATACATATGCCACTACTCGAATCACCATCAGTGTCAACCCATACAGCAGCCTTAAAGCTGGTAAAAGATAGCGGGAATGGCGGCTAGAGCGGCGACCATAGCGAGCATTGCCCTATTACCCTCCATGGTGGAAGCCCCGGAGTTTGAAGAAGATGTAGAGGAGGAGTTGGAAGAGGTGGAGGATCCTGAAGCCGAGTCAGATTCAGTGGGACTGGGAGTGGAAGAGGCTGTAGGGCTGGTCTCAGCCGACAGGGATAGCGATGAACTAGATTGAGAAGCTGCCGTACCGGAGAGCGCATCCTGGACCTTCTGGTCGTAGTCCTGTGTATTAAAAGTCAGTAAACAGTCCCTTACATAAAAAACGTGAGGATTGGGTATATGGTTTGGGTTTATGTTTTCGTACAGGATCATCTACAGAGATCTTCACTTTGCAAGTACCGACGGCATTTCCGCAGAGTCCAACGCCTTGACAATTGCCATCGTTACCCTTTTCAGTGATGCAGCAATCTGTGTGGTTTTCGCCGCTGACTATGGCATAGCCAGGACAGCACTTGTTGTTGGAAATCAACGTCTGGCCCGAAGGGCAAGGTCCCTGATGAAATGGTTAAGTTAGTTCTCTAGTTGAATATATGGTATCTATCGATGGCCCTGAGTATCTCAGTTACTACTCACCGTAATCTGCGCCGCGCTAGATACGCCCAAGGTGGCGAATAGGACGGTGACATATGCAATCATTATGGGATGGGGGAAATATATCGTGATATTCTAAATCTTGTTTGAAGAGTATCGGGATTTAAGGCTTCCGTAGCTTCACGATGATGGAGTATTGTTGTAGTATCTTGCTATTAATGTGGTGAAGTTGGTGGTGTGAGTGTGTCTGGTTCGAGCCCCATAACGAGGGAAAGAATGCACTATTATATACAAATTCTAGTTCGATTAAGGGAACTCATATCGCACATGGTGGATTGTCGACGTAGCTAACAACCCGCCCATTCTTACTCTTTCGGGGTCATGAAGTTACATGGGCGGCAGGGAACATAGTGTCAAGTGACAGGCTTTATAAAAACTCGAAAATAATGACCTATGATCATCACGGAACCTGTAAATAACCAAGAAACATACCGAAAATAATAGGGGTTAGCTTTTTTGGACCGCCTTTGACTTCCCAAAACGGATAGAACTTCAACATCGGTACGGGGACCCACTATCTTGAGTAGCGGTGCGGCTGAACCGAAATCAACGATACAATCCATGACTGGAACTCCTGGTAGTTGATTCAGTGCAGCCTTACTTCCGTGTTACATGTTATGTCAAGTAAGACCACCGTTATTCTACGCGAAATGGATGCAAATGGAAAGATGTTGCGATCGTAATCGTGCGGATTCATGATTTGTCTGCTGATCCCTAAGGGTGCTATGAAGTGGCAATATCATATGCAAGTTTTTAGTTACGAGCTATAAAACCAGGCTGAGTATCTGGATATGAATTTTCTAGTTATCTATCTAGGTACCTCTTCAACGATATTTTCATTTTATAGTGTTGCAGTCTTATATATACATGCTGTCGCTCCTACCGTCCATACTTACGTAGGTAATTAACACAGCTTTGAGCCTCTTAACTACCCACCTATCTAGGAGGTCTAGCCTTGGGGCTTCAGTAGTCTATGGTTGTGAAACTAAGAAGAGAAGTATAAATAGGCTTTTACATAAGTGTCATTCCAAGTTATCGGTAATATTTTCACTCGATACGTCTTTCGTAGCTATAGTTACTACTTAAATACGTATGAGAATAAGGGGGCGTCTACAGGTTAACCTATGACACTAGCTTCACAGACGGGTTTTATTCATCTAAGCGTCATACTTAGAGATAAACTGTGAAGGAATACTTAAAGTTCACACTTAGTTATTCGTGGATAGTTCAGAGGGTTTAATATGTATGCTTGAACTTTAGTTTTATTTCCATCCTAGGAGTCTTTACAATATTGGCTAAGTACCTAGGTACCTATCTCATAAAGCCTTATATGTTTATGGTAAAACGATCTATTCTAAACCAGTATAACCGCATCAAAGAAACGAAGACAATGTAGTTATGTAGAATAATCGAAGTAACCATCAGTTTTACTTCTTGCTGAGTCACAGCTATACATACAAGCGTATTCCCTCTTCTTACTAATAAGAAACAAAGTCTCCTTCAATAGGTATCTGAACGAGAATAGTAGCCGAAGAGCAAGAATGTAGTATTTCAACTGGGTTTAACGAGTAGTTGCCTATTTGATAATGACCATGTGGACATTCTTCACCTAGGCAGGATGGCTTTGAATGAGGCCAGTTTGATGTTGTATTCTATGAGTTTTGATAGATTATTCGTATTTACTAATCTTAACCAACCCCTCCCCACCGCTACTGGGATAGGATGCCTCGAACCAATACATCTTACCAGCATTATTTAATCACCAGTTGATAATGAACCCTTTACTCCCTACACCTGCCTGGAATTCTGCCTTCGCGGTTGTTATCATGATGCAACGTGAAGTTCATTATAGGTAGCGAATTCTTGTTCGGGTTAGTAAAGATCCATAATAGGGACATCTGCCTTGGAGCTATACCGATTGCTGCCTATTATTATTGTCAAATGCGACCCGTGCGTCATGAGTTTATAAACCACCTCATATCTAGTTGGTATCGACTGCAAACTAAACATGAAATGATGTATTGAATAATGTCGACATCAATCTCGCAGGCTGCGGATAATGCTGACCGGAGTGGTCGTCGCTCCGGCAAACCGGGGGCTGATATTCCACAGCTTAGTTGCGAACTATGCAAGTATGACTTACAGATATTGTCCGTAGCTAAGTCGATACTAACTTATTCTGTAATTAGGAAGCGAAAAGTTAAATGCGACAAATCCAACCCATGTTCCAATTGCGTAAAGGCGGACGCGGTATGCGTCCCTATTCATCGCAAGCGCTTACCCCGTGGTCGCCATACCCACCCCCGGTCACTCGCAACACTCAATACCGGCGAGGAATTAATGTCCCGAATACGAAACCTAGAGGCTCTAGCTTCAAATATCAGTGAATTAAAAGGCTCGTCGTCGGAGCCCGGACCGGCAACTACAGCTAGCGCTGAAGTAGGTATAGATACGGAGAATGATGTTGGGTGGCAGTTCTGGGCTCAGATTGCGGACGAGGTAATATACATCCCTTTATAATACTTTGATATCTGCTAACTATATATAGGTAGAAGGCCTTCGTGATATCGTCGAGCGGGCCTCGGATGACGAGGAGAGCGGTTGGTCAACACCAAATTCTAGTTTTGGTACTAATTTGAGGGTAATTGGCATCGGATCCTCTAGTCATGGTGGTCCCCAAGCGGTTAATGATCATCTAAAAAACCCTGCCATGACAGCTCAACTATGCGAAATCTACCTCCGCCAAGTAGACCCCATCATCAAGGTTCTGCATCGGCCCTCGCTAAGAAATTTCATGCAAAACGGCCAGCGCTATTTGGGGTACGATACTAACCACGTATCTACGACGTGTCTAAGCTCGGCCGTCTGCTTTTCTGCAGTGGCGAGTATGACAGAAGAACAATGTCAAAACTTGTTCGGTACAAAAAAGCTTACGCTGATGGGACAATTTAAAGTAGCTTGTGAAGCCGCCCTCGAAAGCTCAGAGCTATTGACAACGAGTGATATCACTGTCCTACAAGCCTTCGTATTATATCTCACTGCTAGGCGGACTGAGGACTCAAGTCGTGCCGTCTGGACTATGATCGCGTTAGCTGTTCGTATAGCAAAAGCTCTATCTATCCACCTAAGAAGGGCAGAGTCTTTTTTTAACCAGCAGATGAGACGTCGGCTATGGTTCACGGTGTGTCTCTTGGATCTTCAAGGGGCACTTGAAGAAGCTACAGAACCACTCATTGAAGTTGATGCAATATCATCGGATTTTCCCGTCAACATCAATGATTCTGAGTTTGACTTTGACACCCCAGGAGAACTTCAGAGCAGAGATGACCTGACTGACATGACTTTTGCTCTTGTCACATACCATGCACAGTCAAGCGGACGACTCCTGAATTTTCGTGGTAAGGAGGCGGACAAACTTAATTGGGAAGAACGAGAAAGACATGCTTCACTTTTCCAGAAAAACATTTCGAATCTTTTGAAATCCTGCGATCCAGAATCAAGCGCATATGCATGGTTCACTTTCCACGAGGCACAATCACAGGTAGCATCCATGCGTCTTGCAGCTCTGAGGCCGTTACACCGCGTCATCAACCAGCCCGCTCCCCGTGGAAAGTTCGCAGAGATCCTCAACGACGCCTTGAAGACTTTAGATGAGGTACACCTAATCAGAACTAGTCCTAGAGGAGAGGGGTTCAGATGGTACGTGGTTGTTCAGTGGCACGCGCTAGCGAGCGCTATCGCTCAATGTTATGTCGGCGCAGATGTCGCGACTCTTCAAACCGCTTGGCCAATAATTGAGAGAGCCTTTGAGCACCATAAGACAGACATGGAAACTTACCGTCGAGGGATGTTTGAAAAGCCGTTAGAAAGGCTCATGATGCAGGCTAGGAAGAGGATCGGCGTCCTTTTACGCAACCAGAATTCTCTCCAGGGGTCGCCACAGCCGTTCAGCCTAGACCAAGCGGATTACAACCCGCATTTAGGATCATCAAATCCTACTACGACCGATATAGACCCCAACTCGATGGACTTTTCTATGGACCAACTGGATCCTCAACTCGCTATGGATTTCGATTTCAATGAGGCAAATTTGTTCCCGCCTTTTGAAAATTCTAGTATGGCGCCTTCATCGATGTCGCCATGGTCCGTGCCACAGATGCCTCACGGTCAGAGCTCGGGGAGCAATGACGCCCTTGGAGAGAATAGTGGCTCTTCTGAAGACGTATCCTGGAAGACGTGGGAAGATTTTGTCGCCGAACTCTCTTTCAACGAATTCACCAAGCATCCTATGTGATGAATTCCTATATAGAAGACGATTAGTGAATTTACTTGTCAATGTGTGCATACTTCTATGGGTACCTAACTATCAACATCTTAGATGCCAAATTTATATAGGATTAAAACTTCAACCGCAATATTCAAATCTAGCCAGCCCCAATGTCGCTATAGATATACTTATAGTTCTAGAATAAACTCGAATAATAACCTCCAGATAGTTTCCTCAATAGAGGGTAAACAATTACAATAACGTTTAATGGCACAATCTTCTTTTCACAGTTAGATGAAAACAAGAACGAGACTAAGTAATAATACGTTTTATTCTATTAGATCTAAATATTCGGCTTGCCTATGGCGAAACATAACACACCTTTAATCCCAAACATAGTTCTGACAGAACTTTTCGGACAATACGAATATATTGACTGGATGACCTACAAAGTCGTTGCCGTTTACGGATTGTTTAGTACACAGAGTAGCTCCTGGATCCCGGTTTTATGGGAACTTCAAAAGCCGATATGTCAAAATCCGAGGGGTCAGGTAAACACACTGACGTGGTCCTTTGACAATAATAGAAAGCTTCTTCCAGGAGACTTTTTTTCTGTGTCTCTATTCGACGCTATAACTCTTTTACTTTAATCCACCCCTTTGAATGGACCATCGCAGCAATCCAGAGGTCGGAAGACCCAAACGACTTAGATAATACGAATCTAAACTCCTAGATATGCGATATGCTCGTCCACGTTTCTAATATTCAGGACAATAAGAGATTCAAAGCTACTAGAGAATACCAACCCGATTAGGCCAGCTAATAAACCTCCTATCGCTACACAGTCGCCCGATCTCCTTGAACACAAGGGAGATTTACAGGACCGAAAACGCAACGAATACGACTTGTCTTCCAACGGTTTGGCCTTATGTATTAACATGACGGACCTTGGCGCTTCTATCGGTCGAAACAACGGCGTCGAAAAATCTCTGGCTATAGAAGATTGACTAGGACGCGGAAACCCCGACCGGGTACGTTACTTCATAACAAATCTATATAAATTGTCTAGGATTAGTACGTTAGGCAACCACCAAGTTCCAGAATAGGTGACCTGGTTCAGCTTCAATAACATAGAGAAACCTTGAAGCTAACCTACGAGGGGAAAATAGACGATTGCTCTAATAGTATCAGCCTTCACATTTATCACGCTCGTCCCGTCGGCCGTCGTTAATGGTAGAGGCTTCGCTCACCTTATAAACCTTCGTCTTTACATACGTCACCGGACTTCTGTTCTCTTGGTCGCTCTCCAAGAGCTATGGCTGAGCCCCGGTACTTCGTACAACTATTTTCTACGTTGGCTGGAATCTGAACATAGGGGAAGTGTACCCTTAGCTATCGGAGGCGGAGTATTGATATTAGGTCTTTTGGTCTACTGGTATTGCTGGGGCTGCTGTCCAGATTCCAGGTTCCCTTTTCCTACGCGAAACACATCATGCTGTTAGGCTCAAGGAAAGTTGCAGAAGGCCGACATATACTAATAATGTAACACTATGTGGTTGGCGAATTAAGTGTTTGTTAAAAATAATTAATAAATAACACGCGCCACAAGATCCCGCCCGTGGGAATTCATGTAAATAATCTTAGATATCTTCTCAAGACGTAAGAGACATCGTAGTACAGCAGGGCCGATCAAGAATCCATTCGCATGTTGTGGCAAATGATCTTCTATCACGGATCTGTTTTTTGAACACATGCCCAGGAGCTGAACGGGTGTAGAAAGACAAACGAAAATATTTTAGCGAAAGAGGTGATCAACCCATTTAATTTATGGTGGATACGCAGACGGAAGAAGAACGCAGCTAGCCACCGTGCAGTTTCATACTGGCAATACGAGTAGGTGAGATAGATATCGGGGGAAGGCGACTCCGGATGTAATGTTAAGCTATACTTGGGCAACTGCTCTATGAGGCTATTCAAAGGCGAAATAAATGATATGATCAAATTTCCTTAAGCATTGCACATTATTGCGCATTATTGCACACGTTGCGGAGGATTGTTTAGAGTTTGAGCAGGTGGTACCTATGTGGCCTAGCTGCGTAGTTGAAGACGAAAGAGCCCTGTCTTAAAAGCTTGGTCAGGGGAAATAAGGTTTAGGTGGGGAATACCTGAAATTAGCGGATTTTATAGATACCTCGTGGCTGCCCGTGCTTGCACCTGGCGGGTAGAGAAAAGGGGTATCCACCTGCCTAGGCGGGATTCAATTTGCCGATCTGGAAAAGGATCTAGCGCTAGAATCTATCCGTTAATTTGACTTGATTTAGGTACTTTCACCAGATTTATTCCCTTGGAGTACTACCGCACGATGCTGATCACAACTCGTATTATGCCAGGCACCATAAACGCATGCATCTTGTTTCGACGAAGAGCCTCATATTCTCAAGGTTCTCCGGCTCTTCACCGCTACATTGCAGATCCCAGATGTCTATTATATTTCGACGACCCAGCGATCTGGTTTCCATCGCTGATCTCGGCCTGAATAGAATGGGCCAGGCCTTGTCAATTAGACCCCATCTGTTTAAGTCCCTACAATGTGTAGTCCAGGCCACCTAAAAGAATGACGGTCCAGTTAAAGCTTCCTCGGCTACTCAGCCAAAAGCAGTATGAAATTAACGCCGCCGCGAACGTACTAGTAAACTCGAAATTGAGCTCGGTAAAGGTAGCGGGCCAGACTTACAGACTATTAGGCTCCGTACGCTTCCCGCAAATTCAAGGGGTTATTGTATGAAGTACGATGCCGTCAAGACATTAGGTAGTACTGTTGGATCTGACAACGTGGCATGGCTGATTTTCACCTGCGAGGCATGCCAGATAGACCGTCGGGAGTTTAATAGGGTGTCTCGGTCGACGAATTAGCTGGCGACTATTTCTGGACGGCGACTGTTTTTGGACGTCGACTGTTTCTGGATGTCTTGCTCCAGATGGGTCGGTGGTTCGGTCCGATGACCATGACATCCCCCAGGATATACTATGTGGAGTCAAGGACAAAAGTGTCGCGCGACTCATGGATTCTATGCGGGCCTTTGGTCGGTTATCACAAATTCTACATTCGATATTTCCCTTCAAAAGATTATCTAGATGCGCGGCACTTCTGGCGCTCGGTGACTACGGCCACTATGGTTACTATCTCGCGCTCCAAATGCGACCACCGAGGCGCAATCGCGGGATACCTGTCCCTCAGTTCCAAACCACACAACCATATTGCATAAGGTTCCCTCATGCTATCACCTAGCGTTAACACTTCATATCTCTTAACATGACGACTTATTGGAGATCGGACGCATCGCAAGAAACTAATATCATCCTCTTAGACCCAGTAACGTTGCAAAAAAGTAATCAATTCTACCTAATCAATGCAACCAAGGATATGGCGGGTGCGGGGTGTGCCGAACCAAGCTGGTCAGCCTAAGGTCTCATCGTGAACCTGACCTTCTCGAGGCAAGGATAACAGGCTCTTAGAAGCGCCGTAGTGGAAGAACAAGCCAGATTTGGAAATACCGGAAATACCTTATCTCCCCACACAAGAGAGCACACTAGAGAGTGGGTGTGGCTTCGGAAACTATTAACCCAAATAACCAAAACTCGACATTCGATGGGGTTCAGGCGGATGTATTATCTCCTCCGTCTTGTTTAAGACATGCCTTCTCTGTATGTCTCTATATGTCTAACAAATCCTGCCACATTGCCCTTACGTCCGTTAGTACGTATTTCCTTCAAAATCATTTGATCCTCTACTCTAAACCAGCTTCCCAACAGCTTGCACACCTCCGATATGATTGTTGTCCCAAGATCTAATTTGGTCAAGTGATAGTGGGGTATGAGCTACAACTTGACGGGCGCATACAACCCTGTGATAAGCTATCAACCCTTGTGCTAATCTCGTCCGAAGAGCTCTCGATGGCACTCTGATCTTGACTTTCCCAGCCTCCGATTGGCTACACCCAACAGTTTCCCCTGAGCAAAAGCTACCTTCATTACCGCGACTGTCAAAGTCCTACTATACAAGACACATTCCAACGTTCACCTTCCGTGTATGGTATAGGGAGGGCGACCACGAGGGCGGCCGGGTTCCAACATGCCTCCCCAGTTCCATGAAGCTCTCATCAGCTTTACCAGCACGCTCATGACCGGGAACCAACCTTGAAAGGAGGCTACAACCGGAGATATGACGGGATGCACCGGTTTACAGGCGCGTCTGGTTCGGTGAACAGTGGCAACGTTGCCGCCCTGCTTCGCAGGTCGCCATGAACCACATGTCGAGCTCCTTGGTTTGGTAGTGGCGCCTTTACTCCGAGCTCGAGAAGCCATTGCCTGGGTATGGTAGGTACGGGTTCTTTGCCCATAGTCACATCTTTGTACCACATGAGAGACACGCGGCCATGATGGTAGTGTGCCATAGCTGTCTCTTGTCTGGCTGAAGTTGTCTCTTCCCTGGGTTCGTCGATAATATAAATACATTGACATGTCCGTTTCTTGTCCACGTTTTTAGGAACCAAGCCAGACCTCGATCAAGAGCAAAGCTTCTTCACTCTCTCGACTATTCTAGTCACTTCATTCCTTAATACCTATTTCGGTCCTTACTCTAAAGCTATCTCTCATCATGTTCTCCATCAAAGGTCTCCTTACGACTCTCCTTCTTCAGACATCTCTTGGATTTGGTAATCCAATTCCTGTTGTTGAGAAGCGGGCTTCTGGTTTTCTGAACAAAGTTTACTTCACTAACTGGTTAGCCTACCAACCCCCCTATGTATAGAGTCAGCTAACATAACTACTTCAGGGGTATCTATGGCCGAAACTATCAGCCAGCGCAACTTCCAGCTTCGCAGATCAACCATGTCCTCTACTCATTCGCCAATCTAATGTCCGATGGAACTGTGTATTCGTCAGACTCTTACGCTGACTTGCAGAAGCACTACGACGGTGACTGTAAGTTAATGAGACATGTAGTTCGCCATTATAAAAACATGTTAACATTACTGTCTAGCATGGAACGACGTGGGAAATAACGCCTACGGCTGCGTCAAGCAACTCTACCTTCTGAAGAAGGCCAACCGACACCTCAAGGTACTTCTCAGTATCGGTGGCTGGACTTATTCCACCAACTTCGCAAGTGCGGCTAGCACGGACGCAACTAGACAGACCTTCGCCCAGACGGCAGTGACTCTGGTGAAGGACTGGGGGTTCGATGGCATTGACATCGACTGGGAATACCCCGCCGACGATACTCAGGCCAGCAATTTTGTTGCACTTCTACAGGCAGTCCGATCTGAGCTTGACTCATACTCGTCTCAGTACGCCAATGGATATCACTTTCTCCTCACTGCGGCGGTTCCCGCGGGCCCCGCAAACTACGAAAAGCTTCACCTCTCAGATATGGCGCCGTTGCTTGACCAATTCAACCTAATGGCTTATGACTACGCTGGCTCTTGGGACACTACTTCTGGCCACCAGGCAAACTTGTACCCCAACCCTCAGAACCCTCTATCCACACCCTTTTCGACGGATGCCGCTATTTCTGCTTATATCAACGGCGGTGTCCCGAGTAACAAGTTGGTCCTTGGTCTACCTCTGTATGGTCGCGCGGTATGTGATTTTAAAAATTCCTTCTTCTCGTTGTTACCATATCTCATGTTATCAAAACCTGGACTCATCCAAATGTATTAAACCACTTGTTCAAACCCAATTACTGATTAGCTCTCAAATAGTTCGACGCTACAGATGGTATCGGACAACCCTACACGGGCGTCGGTCAAGGCTCATGGGAAGCTGGAGTCTACGATTACAAAGTACTACCTCTAGCTGGCGCGCAAGAAGTGTACGATGACGTAGCTGGCGCCACGTATAGCTACGACAGCTCGGCAAAAGAGTTGATTAGCTACGATAATGTCGACATGATCACGAAGAAGATCGCGTACGCCCAGAACAAGAGCCTAGGTGGCTCGATGTTTTGGGAAGCCTCGGGCGACCGAACAGATAGCGGCAGTCTGATCGCTGCCGCGTACAACGCTCAGGGAGGATCGAGCTCTCTTGACACGACAGAGAACCTCATCAGCTACCCTAACAGCCAGTACGACAACATTAAGAATAACCTAGACTAGGTTCATACCTGGTTCAGACTCTCCTTGCTCTGACCTTTGCGGCGGTCATTTGGTTCGGGGGCTGGCGCCCCGTCTTAGAAGACTGTTATCATCCTCTACTGTTCAGAGTTAACGCCAAATAGTCATTCGCTTCATTTCCGAAATCGATTTCCAGAATTGTATATACTTACGATCGTTTACGGACGAATGTGGCTGCCTACACCTTTCGTCGAGCTCATAGCCTAGGACCGATATTTTATTTCACTGTATATAGTTACAGATACTCTTATTGTATATAGTTAAGCGTTTTAACTTAAATTTGAACATATAAACCCATATTTAAAGCATAAACAACCCGTTCCCAACTCCTTAGCTTGATTTTGAGCAGTGGTTCGATGTAGCTAAGATCACGTTCAAGAGCAATCCCTCGTAAGTAAACGCCGCCGCCATAATAAGGAATGTAGATAAAACAGGGGACGGTGATACACGGATAACTCCGGAACTCCTAAACGCCGTTGAGCTATGTAAGTATATGTGAAGGCCGAAAAGAAACCTCACGGTAATAATAAATAAAATCCGACAATCACATCACACGGCAAGTTCCGGAGAATCGGCGCTTCTTTTCTTTCGGCAGGTCAGCCGCCAAGGTTTCTCCGCGGTTCTCGGCAGGAGGAGCAACAAGGGGAGATACCTCGGGGGCGGTGTTCAATTCCGTATTCTCAACCTCTCTTAGAGACATGGATGGGGAGGCATTCTCACTATTTGGGGAACGGGTTGATTTATGTGTGCAATGAGTGCAAGTTCCTGCGAGGGTCTGTCCGCTACAGTTACTGCATGTCATGGAGACATCGTCGCTGCTTCCGGCCTCGGGAACTGGGGATACATTCTGGCTTCGGCCTGGTGCGCTTAACGGCCTCGCCTGGCCGTGTTGGGTTAGGTGATGGCCATGTAGTTGGTTTATCGCCAAACGCTCCACGTCTAGACTAGAGGGCCGTGTTGTGGTCGGGGTATTAGCAGCAGATGCATAGCGCGAGCCGGCTCGGCTACCGGGCAGGCTCTCAGGGGGTAGGAAGTGGACTATGCGATCAACGTTGAGGAGGCCCGGGTTTGGGTTTTCGCCGTTGATAACGGGAGTGATGCTATTGAGACTTCCGGGGCCTGAATTGGGGGCGTCCACGTTGATTTCTAGTTCAACTTCGGCTTCGGCTTCGGCTTCTGCCTCGGCTAATGTCTGCGCAAACTTCGACCACCGACGCAGCCAGTGTCCGTAAATGTAGACAACGATCAGGAATATGAACAAACCAGTTCCTATCGCGGCGAGTACGATAGTTCCGGTGAATATGGTCAATTTCTCGTACCTATTTTATTTGTCGAGGATCTGTTCAGCTGGTGGTTTCATTTAGGGAAATAGGGGGTTGGGAATAGATGAGGAATTGAGGTCAGAGGAACATACTAAAGGATATTAGCATTTAGAATCACTATATGGGGATAGCTAGTAGAATACTGACCATAGGAACAGCATAAGGTGTAAGTATGCCGGCGAGGAAATCTCTTGCCCATCCGTTACCACCTGTGGCAGATGCGGCGTAAGGGCCATAGGCTCTAAGTACATAGTCGATAGTGCCCATGTAAATAGCGAAGTTAGCGATACCTATCATGCAGGAGGCGATCATACTATATATCCAGTGAAGAGGTTGATGAGTATAAGCGGCCGTAAAAGCAAACATGAGAAGGCCGATGGGCAGCAGGGGCGCCGTAAAAAGAAGCCAAAAGAGTCGAGCCTCGTACTGCGCTCGCTCGCAGAGCGGTTTTCTCTCGCGCAGGGCGATCTGTCGTCCGATGAAGTAGTAGGCCAGAGCATATCCAATCACATATCCAATCCCAATGGGCAAGAATGTGCAACCGAGCAATATGGGACCGAATCCCCATTGCCAATATACGAAGCCGAAAGATTGAACCATCACTAGGAGGAAGGGAGAGTTAGTCTTATCATTATTTAAATAAATACGCATAGGAGCCAATCCAACACAAGTAGGTATAGGTGTACATATGACAATCTATCCGGAACACAAGCACTCATTCGCGCGAAGACTAAATACGGAAATCAATTCGATCACTAAGAAAATATTTATGAACTTACTAAATATAATAGCGTCCGAGAATCCCGACAGCAGCGAGAAGACTAAGACGATGGGCTCCGTGAAGAACATCTTGAAAGGCCGCAACCAAATCTTCCAAACCTCAGACCAGTTGATGCGTCGCTCTCCAGAAATCTCGTTCGGACCGTACAGCATGGGATTTATCCCGGACTTACGCAGTTGCTTAGCGGTCCTATCCATAACGATAGTCGTCCGCGTCTCGGGGACGACAAAATAGTGAAGGAGCTGCACCATCACGCCGAAGATTACCTGAATCCAGATGACCCAGCGCCAGGCCAGGTACTCCTCGACGACGCCGCCGAAGATAGGTCCGAGGATGGAGCCGCCGACGGACGAGAAAACGATGAACGCGGTGGCGTGCTGGTGCTCTGCGCTGTGCGGGTCGAACATATCGGTGATGAGGGCAAGGGTTACACTGCCCCCGGCACTGGAAAGACCGCCGAGGGTACGCCCGACGACATGTCCGCACCAGTTTGGGGAAAAGCCTACCAGGAGAGCCCACAGATTAACGAAGAACAGCGAAGCCTGCAGCACGCGTCGACGCCCGTACTCCTCGGACCACGGGGCCCACAGCTCGCAGCCGAAGGCGTACGCGATGAGGAAGGAGGCGGCGCCGCCCCAGCGGACCTGGAAGTAGGTCAGGCCGTACTCGTTGGCGATGCCCTGGATGCCGTTGGAGTAGAGGGTCGTGTTCAGGTTCATGGAGACCTGGACGAGGAAGATGACGCAGAGGATGTACCACTTGTCCTTCTTGGGCCAGCGGATGGGCAGCTTGTCGCCGCAGTCCGAGGGCTTCATTAGCACGCGGGAGAACTCGCTTTGGGAGTTACGTCTGGCTTGGTTTCTGGCGCGGCGCCAGCGGAGCGTACGCATGATGCGGTTGTGGTCGCGCGCGATGTGCTCGTCATTATGAACACGGCGAGTTCGTCGTCTTGGAATGCTGTCTGGGTCTGAGTCCGGGTTAGCGTGGTCCTGCTGCTGCGGGTGAGCCTGTTCCGATATCATATCCTGAAGTCGGGCTGCGAGGTCTTGGAGAGGGGTTGGTGAGGAACTGGGAGGTGGTGCGGGCGACATTGTTGAAAATGCCGTTGCGTGTTGGAGCGAGTAGTGAGTTGGTTTATGAGTGAGTTTGGACTGTCTGGTGGCAGCATTTCATAACAGTTTATTTCCTTTCCTAATTCATACTATCGTAGCCCCCCTCCTTTTTTTTTTTTTTTCTTCTTTTCGAAATAATAACTTCTTTAAAGAAGAGAAAATCTTGCGGAGTACGAGAACCGAAGTTGGGGCTGTCCGGTGCGATTTTATAAAGGCCGGATATTAACCTCCCGACCCCTTCCAACCGCTAGTAGCCTGAGTGGAAGAGGTATTCGAGAGTACACCTATTGTTTAAATCGAGGGGTATTAAGTTCACTTGTGTCTTGAGTTAGCTTAGCTTATGATGTGTGCATAGCAGGTGGTTGGTGGTATATGAGGGCTTACCGTATAGACCGGACAAGTTTCGAACCGGAAGTGAGGCACTTCGGGTACATTGTCCGCACCAAGCTTGCTATAGTTTAAGCAATACGAGAGGTCTAATGTGAGAGCCTCAAACATCATCAAGAGGGTAGCGGCACTTAGCGCTCACGGGATCAAATCTTATAAACTATATGACGCCCCATTTCTGGGCTCTAGAACATCTGATGCAGTCACGATGCTCAGGGGTATGCTAGGGCCTTTGAAAAGTTGTAGTAATTCTCAGTCGCCATGAACTCTATTCGGTAACATTGAAAAGCCTGGATTTAGTTTGAGTACTTGTCGTAGTTTACGAGAAAAAAGATAACTGCCCGTCGAATTTATATGCTGCCACTGACCTTTTTCTGTCAAATTATCAGTGTAGAAAATTCTCATTAAAAGGAAACATTCTCTATAAGTGGCCCGACAGCCTAGTTCACGATGGATCTACAAAACGTTGGCAATCAACTAGGTTGACGATACTTCCACATCGGGTCTCAACCGAGTCAGACTCGAGCGGAGTAGAAACTCTATCTTCCGATGTAACATTACAAAGTCGTTCGATAAAATTACGGTAAGAATATAAAGTTTATTCCGACATTCCGACAGTAGAGCATCAAGGGTCCAAGCTTGGTTGTGACATTGATGATCGAATTTCCAACCTCCACCTGTTCTCTAAGGTGTACAGTTTTGCTAACTGGAATCTATTACATCTACCACGGGTTTTGCGCAGTTCTAGAAGAGCTCGCGTCTAAACCGGCGCGTCTACATCGGATATTTCCAAGATAAACCTGGTAAGGAGGATTTTGAACACACAACGTATAACGTATAAGTTTGTTACGTACCTCGGATATCTATGTACGGTTTACTATTGCCGTCCAGTTACGTATTCCGCTATAGCAGTGCTGAATTCTTAAAAGAAGGATGAGAGGCTGGGTAGTACCCAGATGTCCATTATATGGCTTGTTACATGACATCTACCTGATATATAGCTTATATTGGATATGTTACCAATGTAAGCAAGGTACCTGTGCATATTACCTAACCTCAATCGGCGAGGCCAAGACGATCTACGCTATTATGATTCTAAATTTCTAAACTCTAATGGAACAGCTCCGGAGTAGCCGTTGATTCGGCAAGTATTATTCACGACGTTTAAGGACAATCAACAACGGAACTTGTCTTAAGTGGTTGGAAACCTCTTCTATCTGCGGCAGTTACTCACGGCACAATACTCGAGGCCCATGTGCGTCCTTTCTGGGGCAAAACATCATATTCTAAGAACGACGTAATAGAGCGCCGAATATTGCTATGTAGCAACATGGGTTGAAGCTAGACCATTCCGCTTAGAGGCTGTCCGCTATTCAACCTATCCCTTAGTTAAGCTGTTGTCGGGATTAGAGTGACCGCTGAGGAGGAATGACTCTAGCTTGTGCCGCTAATAGGAGATTAGGAAGTTCGATAACGTAGCCCTTGTCGGCAATCCGTACATATTTAGAGCTATACTTAAATAGTATTCTCACTATAATGTTTCAATATCGAGGCCGTTGACCTTACCCAAGAACTCCCCCTTAGCACCGCGTAATAGCTCATCCATATCTACCATACCGGTCGCGATATACTTCTCGCTCACGCCAGCATTGACTCGCTTGGAAAGGAGCTCTCTTAGTTCGGCGCGCAGAGCCCCTAGCTCAGCCTTGGTCATAGCCCTCGCTTGGTTTTGCTTTTCCTTCCGACCTCCCCCTCGTCCTCCCCACTTGCCGACCTGCTGTATTTCTTCGCTATCGTACTCCACACCTAGCTCATCTGCCGCGTTCCGCATCCAGTCATCCTCCTTGCTTCCTTTCTCCTTCGCAAGCCCTGCGTCAGCAATCTTTTTCGCCAGCGTGACGCGTGGTTTTAACCGGTTGACTAGCTTTCGGTCCATGTCTAACGTCTGCACGAAGAAGTTCTTCCTAGACCCCCCCTTATCAGTGCTCGAATGCACTTTCGCAATAAGCCGTCGGGTCGGGACAACTTCTTCAGGCGAGCAGAGAAGTATACTTAATCCTGTTTTTTCTGCACGCGCAGTACGTCCAGACCTGTGTACATAGACGTCCGCAGCTCGAGGAACGTGGTAATGGACTACCAAGTCGACGTTAGGAATATCTAAACCACGGGCAGCGACATCTGTTGCAACGAGGATAGATGACTGCCCCTGATTCGTGCCGGTGAATCGCTCAACTGAACGTAGACGCGCCTTTTGAGGCATTTGAGAGTGGAGCGGGTTGGTCTGAAGATTTAGATTTTGAAGCATAGGGGCTAATCTTCGGACTGAACTAATGGAATTGGTAAAGACAAGCGTTCGCACGTTTGGATATAATATCAGGAGTGCGTATAGGTAGAGATCCTTTGAATAGTTAGTAGAGATTTCATTTTCTAGTCTCACGAAACTCACCTTCTCCATCGCGCCACATTCCACCAACCCTTCCTTAAGCCCTTCAGCCATTTGAGATACCGGATTAACATCGATAAACTTGGGTTTCTCTTCTCGGAAGTTCAATTTTTTCAGTAAATACTCCATAGAGTCCTTCTCGCTCATTAAATTAGATCTTCCTTTACCAGCCAATTTTTGCTGTAGACCTTTGTGGAATGTTGCTGAAAATACAAGAGTTTGTCTCGGCGAAAATGTCGCTTCTTGCTCTTCGTTTTCATCCTCTTCAACCCGGTCTAGAGCATTGAAAATCTCGGCAGCTTCTTGAAAATGTCCTTCTGTCAAAAGTCTGTCTGCTTCGTCCACCACGAGATACTGGATATTTCTAAAATTACTCATCAATTCCGAGCTAGAGCTCAGGACCTCCCACAGTCGACCGGGAGTTCCAATGACGATATCTGCCTTAGCTAGCTGACGTTGCTGCTTGTAAACTGACAAACCACCGGTCACCGAGCATACGTAGGGTGAATTCGGTAAGCCGGCACAAAGGTTCTTAATGTGTTCTGTGAGTTGATGTGCGAGTTCTCTTGTCGGTGAAAGGACTAATGCAAGCGGAACCTTAGAGTCACCTTGGGAAACGTCGTCGCTATCAGATAATTCCAACCACTTCTCAACAATTGGAATACCAAATGCTAGTGTTTTACCTGAACCTGTCGAGGCTTTACCTATGACATCGTGACCAGCCAATATCTGCGGTATTGTAGCTTCTTGTATACGGGTAGGTTTCAGGAATTTCAGCTTGGCCAAAGACTCAAGAATACGAGGGGATAGGTCTAATGAGACCCACGCGGAAAGATCAACGTCATCCTGTGTTTCGTCCGCAGCGTCCATTCCAGCGAAGATGTTGGTCTCGAGCTCCGGATCCTCGGTCTGTTTTAAATCTTTTTTTTTCTGTTTCTTTTGCGCCTTTGTGCCTTCTTTCACAGTAGATTTTGTCTCCGAGTCCATATTCTCGTCGGCTTTTGTTAGGCTAGGCGACGCGCTTCTTGAAGTAGCTTGCGCTAATGGCTCATCGTCAAACCCTTCAAATTCATCATCGCTCTGTATCTCATCACCCTTGTCCTCTCCGTCTTCTTCGTTCTCTTCGTCGCTTGAGTGGACGACAGCTCTCTGTTTCCTATTAGTGCCCAAACTGCTAAATTGTCAGGGGTTCATATACAAATTCCACAGTATTGTTGCTATTTCGGAAAACTTCTACGTCGTCAACTTCCTCCAAGCCGTAGAAGCCCTCGGCATCGTTGAACATATCGGGCAGCTTGGCTTTGCGCCATCGTAGAGAGTCGGCAGTGATACGCTTCTTTACTTTTGTTTGGGTGGTAGATTTTTTGTTTGGTTCGCGGGCTTTGACTTTCTTTTTCGCGGGTGCGCTGGGTGTTTGGCTAGTCGCCTTCCGCTTCTTTAACCCATTCATGATGTCGAGGGAATTAAGTGGCGTAGATGGTTAGAATCAATCAATCGCCAATCGCTCGTTGCTGTTAGAGAAATGCCGGAATTTTTTGGGACCCCTGTCCAGGTACTTATCAAATGTTATCTTATCGATTATTTTTGTAAAGCCGCAGAGCCGATAAGAGATTAGCGCATTGGCCACACCTTAATTCAGCCCTACCAACAACTCTAACAGCCCCAATTCTTGAATTCTTGCCAAGTACAAAAAATTGTAAGTGGAACTATAGTTGTGTAATAATTCACGTGGATCCTACAGGAGGCTCATCCAACCCGATGAATCATAATGGGGAAATCTTCTAAGGATAAACGTGATGCGTATTACAGGCTCGCTAAAGAACAAGGGTGGCGAGCGAGGAGTGCTTTCAAGCTCTTACAACTTGACGAAGGTTCAACCTCCTCCCCCTTACCCAAGAGGAAATTCTTGACGAAGATACTAATCGAGGAATAGAATTTGATCTCTTCGCCAATGTCACTCGGGTTGTGGACTTATGCGCTGCACCTGGTAGTTGGTCGCAAGTCCTATCTAGGGTTTTAATTAAGGGAGAGAAATTCGGTCGAGCAGCTTGGCAAGATCGTGATGCTAGATTCCGCCAACAGATGCTGGGACTCTTCGGGCCCCTACCCGCGGCAGACAACTCGGAACCCTTAAGGTCACAGCAATCGCCTATAGTGTCAAGCCCTCGTGAAGATGTCAAGATTGTCTCAATCGATTTGCAACCTATTAGTCCATTACCAGGGATTGTCACGCTACGAGCTGATATTACTCACCCGGCTACTGTTCCATTACTTCTAAAAGCATTGGACCCCGAATACGACTCTAAAACTAAGAGTCAGCAGGCTGCTCACCCAGTCGACCTAGTGCTTAGTGATGGTGCCCCTGACGTAACTGGGTTGCACGATCTAGATATTTATGTGCAGTCACAGCTTCTCTTCGCGGCGTTAAACCTAGCGTTATGCGTCTTGAAACCCGGCGGGAAGTTCGTAGCGAAGATCTTCAGGGGGAAGAATGTTGACGTACTATACGCACAGCTCAAAATATTTTTCGAAAAAGTTCATGTCGCAAAGCCGAGATCTTCGCGAGCTAGCAGTGTGGAAGCATTCATCGTATGCTTAAATTTCCAACCTCCTAAAGGATTCTCGGCGAGTCTCGAGGAGCCACTGGGCGTTGGTTTCCGCCTATCGAAAATGACGGAGCAGAACTCCGCGGTATTACCCGTTACCGCAAAGACAATTCTACAAAACTCGGAAACCGGGGCATGGAATAATACACCGGCGTTCATTTCGACAACGGACAAGGACGGTATTGCCGAAATTCAACTAGAAGATCACCGTCCGAAATATGAAGGAGATGTTAGATGGATTGCACCTTTCATTGCTTGTGGCGACTTATCCGCATTTGATTCCGATGCTTCATATCGCCTCCCACCAGACCATGTCTCCTTAGACCCAGTTCAACCGCCAACCGCACCGCCTTACAAACGTGCTCTAGAGATGAGAAAGGCATTCGGGGGCGCCTACGGAAAGACAAGCAAGGACTGAATACAGAATTTCTCGGACTGTGCTAGGCATGTTTTGGATGCTGAGCTGCAGGTCCCTCAATCAACCCGATAGAAATGCCCTTCGTATCACACTCGTGCCAATCCTTAGCGCCGAGGTATTTGCGATATAGATCCATCCTATCGCTAGTCAAGAACATAAACCGCCGTAGATGTGTCCAGCCTTGGATAACTTCGTTGAGACACTCCATCATCCAACGGCCGAGGCCTTTCCCCTGATACTCAGGCAAGATGTATACATCAGTAAGATATGCGAATGTGACATCATCAGTCACCACTCTCACAAGCCCGACCTGCTTGGGGCTGCTTTGGCCTATAAGGCACATAAGCTGAAGCTCTAAGAATAGGAATCCAAAAAGAAACTTACCAGCCATCTCCGAAGTGGATTTAGGAAGCACGTATAGTCCAAAACACAGAGAATTATGAAGCGCCTTTTTGATTATGTCCCGTGGCAGCCCCTGTGCCCACCACATCAGATCCGAGTTCAGCGCTTCATTGACTGCATCAACTTGAACGAGCAGCGGTTCGGTTGAGACTAGAAACTCATCTCTATACCAATTGTGAGGTGCTGTTTCGAGGACCATTGCGATGATTCCGGATTCAAACGGTATAACTATTTGCTTAATTTTATAATAAACACCAGGCAATATGGTTCTTGACAACGGTCTTGGGTTAAGTTTGAATTAGTCACAGACTAAATTCCAAGCCCAGGACAGCGATATATGAATCATAACTTGGCGCCCCTCCCCCACTTAATACTTAACAGAGACTACATCCAAGGTGCAGCCATGAATTTAACCAATGACCGGTGGCCATACAGGAATCCTAGCATCAATTATATTAAAATCTAAACTTTACAGAAGGTAATCTTCTACGGTAGTACTTATGGGTAATTCTTACAAGAAATGACCTATGAAACATCAAGCCATTAGAGTACTAATATCGGAGATTAATATCAATTCTTACACCCCAACTGCTCCGGCGTGTTTGGGCTTTGCCTGTGAGTTAAAACCTTCCCAAGCGATATCCTTTGAATTCAACCCCCAAGCCGTCGGACTATCATCGTGGACTGTCGTTCGCCTCAAGTCACGCTTGAATTTGCCCTCAAAGGTGCCACTACCTGCTCGGTGTAGCACGCATCGGTTGTCCCAGATAACCAAGTCACTGGGGTTGTCCCACTGCACACTGGTGGTGTACTTCTTCTGTGTGGCATGCTGATTGAGTCGTTGGACCAGGTCCCAGGAATTCGGGATCTCCTTGCCATTCTCCTCAATATGGTGTAAATGGGCACCGATAAATAGATTCATTCGTCCGCTAGGCTCATGGAGTTGTATAATTCGATGGCGTTGCATCGGTGATTTAGTCGGGTCAACGTCCTCGAAGAAGGAGGGCGAACCGAGTTTTCGCGAATGAGCCATTGAGTGCGCACCCACGTAGTCATGTGAAAGGAGTTCATCTCGCAGATCTTTAGGTAGCTCTTCAAAGGCAGTTCGCGAATCGGCAAAATCTGTGTTGCCTCCATGTCCCGGAGGAGGAAGCTCACAGGCGCGTAGAAGAGAGAACGATGCTCGCCGCGGGTTAAATGTCGAGTCCGCGTGGAAGAGCCCATTACCCCTATTAGAGTGCGCCCGTGCACTCTCCGGATCGAGGATCCCACCAGTCTCGGCATCTATATTCCCCGCGTCGAACAGCTCGTAAAGCTCGTATCGGGGTTTCCGTCCTCCCATAAGATATCGGCGGATGTTGTCAAGCTCCCCGAATCGTTCGGAGAATCTAACGTGGGCTATGTCATCCAGACCCGTGTTCCTAAAGACGCACACACCGTACTGACCGCAGATTTTAGTTATAAGTCTGTTATTAAGGCTGTGTCCAACCGTGTTAGATGAGTATCCTATTTACCTTAGCCATGGCAGCAACTATTTCTCTAAACTGCTCGCCAGACAGGTCTTGAAAGTTAACGCCACTGACTTCAGCACCGAACGCAGGATGTAACTCCTTGACCGTGATGGTTTTGAAGGGTGACTCTTGGATAAGCCCAGGCATGCTGTCGCTGTTAGTATTGATGTTCGTAATTAGGTCGTTGATATCACATCTGCAGTCCTAAGACCCTCAATCCAAAGACAGAGTTGAAGTTGCAACATCACGACAGGAGACGTTTGAAACTTAAATAAACCAATAGTAGCCCTCAATCGAATCAAATACCTGCCGAAGGTAGGTCACAACCGCGAACAAGGAATCGTGCGGGGTATGCAACTGGCGGCAGAATCGCGCAGTCTCATGACAGCGATATTTAAACCCGACTCCTTAGATAGGCGTATTTTGAATCCCGAAGGAAGGATATAAATAGCAGATCGCTATCCAGGTTGAGCGTTAGTCTAGAGCTAGGTAATGATTACTTATTAAAGGTAGCAGCACTTAACATAGCTCAATCCGCTACCAAGAGGTGATGTCGAATGGTCCAGTACAGTTAAGCCAACATCAACCCCTGGCTTACAGCTAATAGGACGTACTAACAATACTTCAATCACTTTATAACTGTTATATTACATGGAATATTAGTTACTGAAAAAGATATGAAATCAGAAAATATATTGCTATACCATGATAATCTCTTGCTCACCGACTTTAGTGTCTCTCCTTTGACTTCAAGGGTAAAGAGGGGAGCACAAGGACCAGTAGGTATGATAACAACCGGGTCCTGTAAATACGAAGCACCTGAAGTAGCTGAGTTCCAAGCTCGAAAGACTAGGTTTAATACCTATAGCTTAGATGTTGTCTTCCTGAAAAGACGGTTGCTCTAAACAGGAAACCCACCAGTGAGATATATACACAATGTACTCGCAATCTATAATATGTTCTTATAGATTAATAAACACCACTACCATTGAGCCTTCTAGTCCAAGATATTGTAAGCGTTAGTTATCTGCTCCCCATGAAAAACAGGTATGCTGAAGTACGCCGTCAGGTATACCCCTTTAGATTCAGTATACGAGTAGGACAGGTGGCTTTGCCCGTGGGCTTTCTGTCCTCCACTTCATTGTTCACTTGTTAGTTTTCTTACATGATGAACGTACTGTTACCGCATCCAAAACGTATAGGGGAGATGAAGGAGCACTCACAAAACAGCCGTAGCTACTTCATTGAATCGTCCAGTCTGGCCCCACTCGTGGCCAACCTTCTTCAAGACAGCATTGGTGTTTATATACGCCGTCTCGGTGCGCTCGGCATACTGGAACACGGGCACGTATATCTTAATATCAGGCATCTTCTTGCCAGCCGCCAGGTCTACACTGAACAGAACGCCCGAAAAGGCCGCGCCGGGGGCACGCTCATGCTTTAACCAAGTGTCGATTTTGTCGTCTGGGATACCGTCGGGTTCGTTCAGTAGCAAGTGCCAGATGGATCGCAAAAGGTTCACCTTCTTCAGCGTAGGCTCGCCACTTAGATGCCCACCAAGAGTTATGACATCTCGGGCTGTGGCAAACGTACAGGTCTTGCAGTGGACGTATACTTTAACGCGGCTGCCTTGATTTGCCTTTGGGTCTAGACAGTCAATTCCTATCATTACAGGATTTACCTCGCCTTGGCGGTTTGCTAGGTATCTATTTTCATCCCATGTCCTTTGTCAGCCATCTTTACTTCCTGTGTATGCCCTTTAGTTGAGATAATAGAACAGTACATACTCGTCAAGCAGATCTAAGTTGTACGATAAGTCGTATCCTAGGGGTTCTAGGTCGCGGAGCGCATTCAAAGTGACATCCACTGCCGACTTTCCCAAGGCGGCTTTCCTCAAAACCGGGATGTAAGCCTTCAGGATTTGCCGGTCTCCTTCAAGCTCGAACGCGATGCAAGCTGGCGGGATTTGCATGTGCGGGCGGACTTTGTTGCGCAAGGCTTCCGTTTCGGATGGTGACAGGAAAAATGCTTCCATGAGGTGGTCCATCAACCTAGGATCACCATCTGTAGCCGAACATAGACGGTGTAACACTTCGCGTGCATTATTCTCACCGAACGTATCCGGTCCGGTTCCATCTCGTATGAGGTCAAAGCTTAAACGTACTTTCGCCTTACCCCGGGTCGTCAGATTAAGACTGACTTCAAAACGCGTTCCGGCCAAGTCCGGGCTTGCCCAGTACTCTACCTTGGGCTCTACATGCTGTGATCCAAGACAAGATGCAACGTGCTCATCGAAGAATCGGAGATGGGAAGCTTGATCCGAAGCTGTATATGTCCCAGCTAAACTCAATAGCGGTCCTAGAGTGGAGCGGGCATGTTTTGACCAAAACTCTTCATCTGGCGTTGTTGCCATTATCAGCTTCTTGTCTAAGGCTTCAGGAGCAAGTTAGAAAAGGTAGCTACTTCGGTATCTGTGGGGGAGTAATTTTACACCAATCCACAAATAAGATGAGGTTGGAAGATCGAAGTATTTACCACCTAGTGACGGTTGAAAATCAAAAAAGGAAGGGTCTTCGTTACAATGAAGGGACTTATAATATGCCTGTCACGAGACGGAGCTAACGAGTAGGGAAACAGCAACGTTATTGTGCGAGGAGCTTTCAAGGAGTCTCGTTAATGGGACACGGCATACATACTCTGTTCCAGGGGTAGTCACCAACAGGTCTCCCCAACAGTCTCACCAGGACCTCTCACAGTCTCCCGTGTTCCGAACCCCGATCCTTCTTGACCCCTAGGTAGTTATCAGCCCTCGAGTAGACCAGACCTCTAGCAGGTACCCTTCATATAACTGCCGGATAGCCGTCTTTTCCTAGCCACTTAGTGAATAGGAGAGAAACAATGTAGCTAAAAACAGTTAGGCATGTACGTATTCGAAGGCCTTTACGTCTTTAATGCGGTATTAAAGCTATTAGCTGTTAGTTCTTATTATTTTCTGTTGCATTAGTTAGGTCCTTTGTATATATGCCATGTCAGATTCTCACTAGCATAAAATGTTATATTGGCCCCATAGGAAGGCTCAGCTAAACGAAGATCACCCATAAGCTTGTCCGGATACGCTCGGATGACTCTACAGTATTTTAAGGTAATACTAAACGGACGATACAATATAGATCCGGTTATAATTGCGTGAATTTACACACCACTACGGAAACCTGAACCTACACTTGAATACCATTCGAAATATGAATCCTATATAGGTATATCATCCGCACAATGCATAATACGGCGCTGAATTTCGAGTAGCGCAACATATAGCCTATTCGGAGAGGAAGCTTAGGCGTCATCAATCCATCATCTCCTAAATCCGAGTAGTACCCGAATAGTGATTTCTAATTAAACTCTAGGAGTCTCACGACGCATTTTTCCTAGTAGGTCAAGCTACCGAATTAGCTAGAGTTGTGCTCTATTAAGGTCTATTACGAATGAATTAAAGGAATCTGTAAAATAGGCTAAAGAGCTTAAAATAAAGGAGCGAAATGTAGTGCTTTGTTTACTCAATCTACCTATTTTGGTCTTTAAAGAACTAGTGGTCAAGATGGGACATATTTCACAGCCCTCTAAGGGATCAACACAAGTCTCTCCTTCTCCCCAGTAGAGTCCCAAGCAGCCTCTATGTCAGCCAAAGGAGCGGTGACGATATTTGCAGGCCTCTTTATCTTGCTAAGAAAAGCAACCAACCCTGGCATTTGCTTCAGGATATCATCCATTGTGATACCACCCATTCCAGATCCAAGTATGCGGATATCTCGGGCATTTAGTAAACTGGCCGGTATAACCAAGTTCTCATGTCCTGCGACGCCACCAACACTGATATACTGTAAGCCCTTGCCTTCTTGTATCTCGACACTCTTCATAACGGCCACATTGGTAGGGCCGCCGACGTAGTCTAATACGATGTCTATAGGTCCAACTGTTTTCGGTACCTCGAAGGGGTCGGTAAGAAGAACACGTTCGTCAAGGCCCTCGACCTTGTCGAGAGTCTCTTGAGTGCGTGAGGCGCCCACAATCTTGGCAGCGCCGAGCTGGCGAGCAACACGGGCGGCGTGGCGGCCACTTTCGGAAGTAGCACCGACGATAAATAAGTTACGCCCCTTGCAGCCGCCAGTGACGCGAACATTCAGGGCCACTGCAGTGATAGACATCAATATACTATTTCCCGGAACAGTGTGTAGTGAAATGAAGACAGGATAAATCTAGGCAATACTCACTCCAACTGCTACTGACGGGATTCGCTAGTGCGGCCACAGTGACAGGGTCAGCTTCCGAAGGCAGCTCGGCCGTTAAGTGTCGTTCAACATTAGCGCGCTCGGCGAAAAGGGGGGCCGCCACGGGCGCAATATAGTACTTTTTCCCCGTAGATTCATCTAACCCGACGCCATCAACGCTGGGGTCATAAGGCAGCCCACCCTTGACGCTGGAATGTTTCCCAAGTGCGCGACCTTTCACGGCGCGAGGGACGCCTACAGCTAGTACTTTGAGCTGGAGCTGAGACGGTGACGGGGCTGGGAGGGATGGTGCCCCAGTGATATACTTGGGTGGCTTGCCCCAGGCGGTAAGTAGAGCAACGTTCATGGTTAATGATGCAGAGTTACTGAAGGATTGTCGTTGTTGGACTCGTCCAAGATGTAAGAATGATTTGTAGAGCCCTCGGCCCGTGTGTAGCTGTTTCCAAGCTGATGACATGAGGATGAGTGGGAATTAAAGGAATAGATCTAAGAAGTCGGAGGAAAAAGTAGGTAAGTATAGGCTATTGAGGCCGGGAATATTCGCTCCTCGGAGGGAAGAATATGAAATTCGGACCCGAAGGCGTCGGTGCTGCCATTTAGCATACGTAAGTCCTACACGACTCCTAACTCTTGTTTACCAACCAACGGAGACCATGGGTTACACAGACCTGTCAGCCAAAAAAACGGTTGGTCGATCCGGAAGCCAGCAAGGCCGGTGTAAGTCGACAAGTCTCTCGGGAATAGAATTGGGCATGTTGCTGAGCCGCAAGGAATAAGGGGGCGCCACATGGTTTTAAAATAGAACACACCCCTATCGAAATATCGAGGTTATTAAATAAAGCGGGTCGTTGTCATAATTCTACCTACCTATATCTGATAGATGATCAGAACAATCTAGGTGAGCTTTCATCATTATGACTTTTGACTTTCATTGTCAAATTTTCCAAGATGGCGTCTGTGGCTCACTCAAGAGAAGTAACTGTATTCGACCCAACACCCCTTTTATCAACCCGCGTGCAGCGATATGCACCAGGGGCCAGTAAGTGATGATCCTCACACATATATCGATATAATCAAAGACGATTGTCAGTGTGCTAAAATATCCACAGTCAGAAGACTCCTCCCTCTCGAAAACCTCCCGGGGATGATCTCGCTCGTTGCTGGTATGCATCCTCTCCGCCCTCCAACGAAATCACTGCCTAACATGAGAGTCCAGGGAAACCAAATCCAGAGGTATTCCCTTTTGAAAAGATTACCCTGTCTCTTAAAGGGTCAAATAAAGAGATCGTCTTGACACGAGAAAATGGTCTTACAGATGGCCTACAATATGGTTTGCCAGGGGGTAATCCAGACTTAGTCAAGGTTGGTAATATACCCGACCTAAAATGAATATTATTCTAATGTATCTAATTATATAAATATTTAGTGGTTTGAAGAATTTCAATGTGAATTACATGGCATAGATAGAAGCCAGGGGTGGACTTGTTGTATCGGAAACGGCAGCCAGGAACTCCTACATAGGACATTTCAAGTTCTGACGGATCCAGGCGACTCAGTCCTCATTGAGACGTAAGTTCTTTAATTTGAAGCTCAACTGCCGATTTCGAGATGATGTACTAATGCCAAAGTAATTAGGCCAGCATATCCGTAAGGCTTTCCTTTTTCCATTATTATTACGTCTTGGCTGATTGCAAGAATAGGGGCGTTGTAGGTTTTCTCCAAGCAGAAGATTACGGGCTGATCCAAGCCAAAACAGACAGACACGGCTTAGATCCCTTTGAATTAGAGAGATCACTATCCCAGTGGCCTGAAAATCGGCCCCGCCCTAAAGTATTATATACTATTCCCACTGGATCTAATCCAACTGGCCGATCGTGTCCAGAGTGGCGCAAAATTGAAATGTGAGCAGTATTTCACCAAGCACGATGTAAAATGGATCAGATAGCTAACAGAATGAAAGCTTACGTCTAGCTAAGAAATTCAACTTCATGATTCTAGAGGATGACGCATATTACTTTCTTAACTTTGAGGACTGTTCAAACGGAAAATCACGTAGCTACCTTGCCCTCGAGCGGGAGGTCAATGGAGAAACCGGCCGGGTAATACGATTTGATTCAATGAGTAAAATCGTGAGCGCCGGTATGCGGCTCGGTGTCCTCACCGGGCCTCTACCCATCGTCAAAAATGTCATCAAGCTCACCGAAAATATAAAGTACGTTATCAGAACAGGTTTTAAGCGAATTTCTTCATGGTTCTACAGCATATTAACGCACGTCCCAGCCTTCAACCCTCATCTACCACTCAGATGCTAGCTCTATCCCTCTTTCGACACTGGGGTCACACAGGTTTCCTAGAGCACTGTGCTAAAGCTAGCGGTTTCTATCGGCGGAAGCGAGATGTGTTCTCAGCCGCCGCGGAGATGCATCTTGAACATCGCGCAACATGGGATGTGCCAACTGCGGGATTATTCTTCTGGCTAACGCTACGACTCCCGCCTGGGGAAGACACATTCGAGTTACTGAGTAAGAAGGGAATGGAATATGGTTTGCTTGCGATCCCAGGCGTTGCCTTCATGCCCGATAATCGCAAGACTTATCAACTAAGGGCCAGTTTTAGTCTTATTACAGAGGAACAGGCCTACGAAGCTTGTCGGCGGATGGCTCAACTAGTAGACGACGCTTGGGGGGACTGGGTGCGGAAATTCGTACCGGGGCGTATAGACAAGAATGGATTGTCTAGCCCAACTGCGAAAGTGTTCTCCTAGTAACATCATCTATGGAACTACCGGTGAGAGTAATACTAGGTAATTCAGCGCCATTATGACGCATCACATTTCCTACATATGCAGAGTACTATACGAGTTTTTACTGGAACTTGTCTGTCCGCGCCTCAAATATAAATAAGGCTAACAACGTCATGAAAATCCTTACGAGTATCATATACTTTCAAGATGAGGTGATCAAGCCACGACGATGGCGGTAATTATCTCCGATTTTCACGTTGGCGGTCATTTGCATAAGCTGGAAGTCACTGTTGCGTGATTTACCTTGCCCTAAGGGATTTCATCAACACGAAAAATTCAAACATGAAGCTACCTACCTAGGTAATATTGATTTCCATCTGATGAAGTTAGGCTCGATCTTGACCAGAACAATCCATATGTCTTTAGATCGAAATAGGTGTTTCCTAGTTAGATATTCGCTATTAAGGTAGACAACTTAAATCACATAAAATAAACCACTAGGCATTTGACAAACCCGATGCATTAATCGCATCTCCGCTTGTCCCATTAAAAGTCATTTGAAAGGAGGAGAGCTGGATGCATATCTTCCCGTTTGGGGCAACCACCTCTATCCAGATGTAACATAGGCGGCGCGAACGCAATAAAAAGAAAGAACCGTTATTACCGTTATTACACAGTAAGGATTCGTACGACCGTAAGGATGCCAAAGACGGCTTATATGCGGTTGGCGGGATTAAGCCGCATTGATGTTCCACGATCTTACCAACTGCAGTAACCAACACAGTCGGAATGATGTGTACGGACTCCCCATCGCAGCCCGAGGACAGGTTATAGAACAATGGTAAAATTATATTGCGTAATCACAACAAAGTACCTGTGTGAGTTCGTATCCAGGGATATAAGATCCAGATTTGTATGATAGCCCGATTAGATACTGTTTATGGAGAGATTGAGTGTTCATATCATACGATGCTCACCGAGATGATGACGGAGAGTCGACGGTAGCTTCCTTAGGACGGCCCGGTGGCAGTTTGGTTGAGCGTATTTCTGACCAGCGGTCACAGATGAAGAAATGTTTTGGACGCCTCAAATGAACTACGTCTAGTTTCGGTGCTCGTCATCTGGATCCCAATCCTTCCAATGCCTCGTAATTTTCTCTCGTCAGATTCCGGTATAGCCTTCCCTGACTTCAACCGCCCCAACTGTTTTTAGGGGGGCAGTATGTGATAGCGGGTAGAGTACACAAGTATATGACCGGGTTTCTTTCTTATTTGATCTGCTACACTATGAAAAGCCCCCTATCTAAGCATGAAAACAGCAGTGATTGCTACGACGACCACCATGTCACGAAATGACTACCAATTCGACAACGTTGTCGATGCCCTCAAATATGCTGCGAATCATACAGCAGAGGGCATCTTGGCATACCCAGCGAACAACATCAGTGCCCCGCAAGCGGCGCTCAAACTGTCTTATAGGGAGCTTCTGGACCTAGCAGAAACTAATGCTAGCAAACTCAAGCAGAAAGACCTGTGCAAATCCGGTTCTGTTGTGCTCGTCCACTTCGACAATGCTCTTGATAGTATCGTCTGGTACTGGTCCGTTCTATTGGCCGGGGCTATCCCTTCCGTCACGGGGCCGGGCATGTTCAGCCAGAGTGCCTCGGACCGTCAGAAGCATCTCAGTCATCTCCATAGCACCTTCAACGGACCGTTATGTCTTACTCGACGGTCCCTGGTGGGCCCCTTTTTGGAGCAAACAGGCGAACAGCGTATCAACATCAGCACCATTGAAGAATTGGATAGTGTAGTCCTCACAGATTCGAGACCCCTGACACCTTCTCCTGAGACATCACCGTCAAGCATTGCCGCCGTCATGCTCACATCGGGAAGCAGCGGTAATGCGAAAGCCGTCCCCCTGACACACCAACAACTCCTTGCCGCGTTCAGGGGAAAGAGAGATTCAGCCAACTTACAATATCGAGAAAGCCCTTTCCTGTCGTGGACTCACATGGACCACGTCGCTAATCTCGTCCATTGCCACATCTTCGCCATAGTGTCTTGTGTCTCACAGATCCAGGTTGCCGCCGCCGATATCCTTATCGACCCAGTACAACTCTTAAACCTAGTTAGCCGCCATCGCGTATCACGCATGTTCGCTCCGAACTTCTTGCTGGCCAAGATACTCAGACTGATCAAGTCAGGAGCATCCACATTAGATCCGGATCTGAACTTGGAGGCACTATATATAGATACGGGAGGCGAGGCGAACGTCACCGAAGTCTGCGTCGGGTTGCAATCCGTGCTAAGTCGGTACGGTGCCCCTGCTGATGTCTTCAAGCCGTCCTTTGGTATGACAGAAACTTGCGCAGGGTGCATTGTCAATGATAAGTGTCCTAGCTATGACAGCTCCCAGCGTCTGGGTTTCACCTCATTAGGCAAACCCATGCCGGGTTTGCGAATGCGCATCGCTCGCCTAGACAGTCCAGGAACCGAAGTCGCTAGAGGCGAAAGCGGCAGTCTTGAAATCACCGGCGAAGCGATCTTTAAGGGGTACTACAACAACCCTGCAGCTACAGCCGAGGCGTTCACCAGCGATGGATGGTTCAGAACCGGAGACAATGCCTACATTGATAACCAAGGCCAGCTACACTTAGACGGTCGCACTAAAGAGATGATCAATATCAACGGCGTTAAATATCTACCCCACGAACTCGACTCGGCCCTGGAACAGGCGGAAATCCCCGGGACGACACCAAGCTATTTTTGCTGTTTCGCCGTGCGCGACACCTCGAAGGCAGACACCGAAGTCGTGGTGGTACTCTACCTGCCTTCGTACGACGAAAATGACGATGAGGCTCGGTACGAGGCTCAGAGCAGCATTATTCGCACCTGTAGCATGCACACCCACTCCCGCCCCACGGTTATACCGCTAAATGTTCAAGACATGCCCAAGTCCACACTAGGTAAACTGTCGCGGACTAAACTAAAGGCATCCCTAGAAGAAGGTAACTTCGCAGAGCAGAAGGCCACCAATGACGAAGCTATTGCAAGATATCGTCAGAAAATTCGCGGCCAGCCTGAGACTATCGAGGAGGCCGCAATTCTGTATATCATCGGACAACAGCTCGAAATGGGATTCGAAGACGACTTCTCAGTCAACGACTCCATCTTCTCAACGGGCGCAACATCTATGGACCTCGTAGCTATCATGCAGCGCCTGAACGGGTTCCTAAGAGCCTCCGGCCACGAAAAGCTCATCCGTCTAACCGACATCCTAAAAAACCCCACAGCCAGGGGCATCGCATCCCGCGTCGCCGTTTCCACGGGAAAGAAGAAGCACGAGTACGACCCCGTCGTGACGCTCCAGCCCCACGGGACCAAGACTCCGCTATGGCTCGTGCACCCCGGCGTCGGCGAGGTACTCGTCTTCGTCAACTTGGCGCACCACGTCACCGACCGGCCCATCCACGCCTTCCGCGCCCGCGGCTTCAACGCAGCGGAGGGCGAGACGCCGTTTAACTCGCTAAACGAGGTCTTCGAGACGTACCGCGCGGCGATCAAGAAGCGGCAGCCGCACGGGCCCTACGCCATCGCCGGGTACTCGTTCGGCGGAATGGTCGCGTTCGAGGTGACCAAGCTGCTCGAGGCGGGCGGCGACGAGGTCCGGCTGTGCGGCAGCTGGAATCTGCCGCCGCACATCAAGTTCCGCATGCGCGAGCTGCTGTGGGACGAGTGCGTCATCCACCTGTTCTACTTCGTCGGCCTGATGGACGAGGCCACGGCGTACACGCACAAGCCCGCGCTGTGCGCCTTCGAGCGCGAGGGCCGCCGCCTCGACGCCATCCGCTACTTGAAGATGTACAGCGACCCGGCCCGCTGGGACGAGCTAGGCCTCGACGAGGAGTATTACCTGCTTTGGGTTGGTCTCGCGTCAAATATGCAAGGCCTTGCCGTCGACTACGAGCCCGAGGGTAGCGTTGCGAGAATGGACGTCTTCGTTGCGGACCCGCTGAGCCATGTGGCGAAGAACAGGGAAGATTGGATCCAGAATAGATTGGCGGCGTGGAAGAGCTTCGTGCGGAGCGATGTGCGCTTCCACCACGTAGAGGGCGCGCATTATACCATGTTGAATCCTGAGTATGTGGTTAATTTTGCCAAGACGCTGCGGAAAGTATTGAGGGAACGAGGGCTGTAAAAAAGCGATGTTTGGTAAAAATAGATAGCTCTATGATAATATAATTTAGTTGTAGATCCTCAACCCCTAACCTCTCCGGTTTATCGTCAAACGAACTTTGCTTCATCTCAAATGCACGCATAGACCTTACGCCTTATTTTGATAATCTTGATAAACCCCGCCTACCTATAGTAATTACCCCTCTATTAAAGCTTGCTATTTTTACCTTTTGAATTATTTAGTCCGCGGTTCGGTGGCTTGCGGCCGACCCTTAATTGACTACAGGCCACAAAACCGGCCGTGGCTGGATATACCACGCGCTTAAAAGAAGGATCAACAAGGCGAAACGTTTTTTGGTGGCACACAAGTCTTTCTGTCCTTGAATGAAAATACGCTAACTAGTTGATTACTCAAGTTATTCAACTAATAGTTAGGAGGTGGCTCTTCCGAATAAGTTACGGCTTAGATGTAAGAAAAAGATGTCTCATGTTCCCTTTTACCAAACACCAGGAGGTGGAATTTCATAGGGAAATAATAAATTAATAATGGACACGAGGATGTAGTTCACTAACATCAGCCCATAGCCACAACCTTACGCAAGATTTGAATCATAGCTTTATTATATGTTAGGCAGTTAGACGACAATGGGATGTTAATTACCTAGGTAGGTACCTATCTTCACACATCTAAGAATTATACGCCTTTCTTCATCTTATAATCCGATTGGCTACGTCGTCAGTCATATTGCTGTCGAGATTTTCTTGACCTCTTCTCAGCCTCTATGATAATACTTCATTATTATGAATCAGATAATGATTACAGCCTTAAATCCGACATCCGAATTTATTCAAAGTGAGGCAGAAAATCATATCCCAAATAGCTACTGCTCATAGCCGCCTCTAGGTATTCAAAGGATTGTGACCAGTAATAGAATTAGTCCGCAGATAGGCAGTAACCCAGACATCTGTGAAGGGGCCACATTTTTTCTTGTTTTCGGTTTCCGTAATATCGCTCTCATTATCTCCCTTGTCCTCGTCGCTGGTATTTGCCGCATCCGTAGGTTGTAAATCCGCACTCGCTACTGTTACGGTACGCGTAAGTCCATCATACGTCCATGTGTACGTCGCTCCACTGACTGGGCTCGTGATACTTCCGGCGACATTAGAGGAAGTGGCTGTTCCGTTAGGCGGAAACTCCCCGGGCTCATAGAAAACCGCGGAGTCGTCTCCGCTAGGGGGCGTATATCCAAGCGTGCTGTCACAAGGGAAAGCATCCATTTATGTAGCACACATCGGCCAATTCTCGTCCGAGGCAACGAGACTCTGATAGACTTCATCTATACCGAGGAGAGACGGATCGGTATTAGGGCAAATTTGTGAAAAGCTGTATCATTTTAGCACAGGGTTTCTCTGTTATTTATAGAATGAAATGGCAGTACTTACGCCGACAGCATACCACTTTCAGAACAGCAGGTGCATGCTCGAGGGAAAGTCTTCAAATCATCATCCGAACTCAGTTGACCAGCAATTTCAACAACTTAAGCCCTAGATGGCATAGTAGATATCTTCTAAGGAAATAATAGAAGCTGAGACCTGTTATTTTTGCCGTCCTATGAATTTCAACTATGACCTCATTCTAATATCAATTCTAGAATCTCTTCCGGCCATTTCTCACCTTTCTGAATCAATGTTAACGTTAAGAATAAAACGACACTCAGTGTTTCAAAAGTTCAATCTATACTTAGGTGCTTGGAAATCAAATTCTATATTTTCTATCACCACAAGTTGACGTGTTAAGTTCAGTTTCACCTATTTCTCCTTTATATTAGCCATGAGATTAGTCGTACCATTCCGGCATCCCAAGAGCCCCCAGATGACTCTCTTTGCACTTATTTGTTTTTTTTTTAATTTACTGAATATGCAGTATCTAAGCGCAATCCGTCGAGGGATGGCCTAGTTAAAATATGGCGCACAGCCTCAAACGGCACAGTTGTTAAGTAGACAGTCAAAGAGGTCAGGTGACTTGCTATTACCGAGTCAGGGGTTGGGGGTCGGGTTCTCTCCTATTTAGTAGGCGATATAAATCCGACCGACTGGAATCCGATATTTCCTCCCGGCTAGTTCGATATCCGGAGGCCGACGGTGCAACACTCCACGGCTTCGGCATCACATGAAATTTCGTAGGCTCTGGAATTAATTCAAGAGACGTAATGTAAGCATTGCTGGAATAGGTGGGTAGCACAAAGTTTATAGGAAATTAGGAATATATAATAGGAATATATATTAGTCTGCGCTACCCGAATTTATGGTTGCATTGGGCGGGACCGTCGGCCTGTAAGAAGCCACAAATGAGGTCGAGATACAGACAAGCTGCAGGGCGCGAGGAACATATTTATGTCTTAGCCACACAAGCGCATAAGCCCACATGATTTCTTTTTTGACACTTTCCTGAAGTATTTGAGTCAATATCAGTTACATACAGTGCATTTCAGGCTTCCCCGGTTGTTCGCAAATGGAGTTTGATGACCCCGGATGTTCCCGTGGGGCATAAAAAAAAGAGCAATATAAGGTAACCAAATTCATAGCGCTCTTATGGATTTTAATATGTCATTTTTCCCGGTTAGAGCTTTTAACGGCCCGATCTACTGTCCGAGTTTTTACTCCCCCGTTCGGACAATATACGAAGGTCCAACCCCGGTATGCCGACAAGGTGGCTTACAACCAAGTACATACATGACAACTATAAGGGTTTAGTAAGCCATGCCTTACTATGTAGCTAAACCAAATAGAAAACAAGAATGGAAGCTATAATATTAGGTACCTAGATGAGGTACTTTCCAGGTTTTATATGTCGGTATCGTTTACAGTCTTGTACGTAAAATGCGGTGTTCCAAAGTAGACGACAGCCTAATAAATAAAAAAGGCTATGTAAAATTCATATTTCTCAAGCAGGATCCAAAGGAGGTAATAGGTCAGGTGTGGCATGTGCCGCAACTTTACTTATCCCCTGTTCATCCGATTGTATTCAAGTAGCCATCCCACATTACGACGTATTCCCGTAGGGAAGCGGCTCAGTCGTCGGTAGGGCTGGCAGGTAGGTAACGACAGCCTTAAGGAAGATGCAGTAGCATTGCATATCAAGCCTTTTTCGGACCGCCCGGCTCAATTTAGTTTAAGCATCGCTTCCCAGATCTTCAATCGTTATTATGCATGCGGCTCAGTGCCGGCTGGGTATCGAATGCCGGATGGCATATATTACGGCAACCGATATTAAGGATTCGTTATTGCCGTCCCGAAAACGTTCAAATCTAAGCATTAGAGGGAGTTTAGCAAGTAACTTTCCATATAGGGACATCATTTCACGATACTCATGTGCAATAAGCGGAAATGACGATGGCGCAGATTGAGTCAACTTTATTAATATGGGATTCCCACTATGACCTCACCCCAAACTACACGCCAGATCCATTTGACGAGCTGATAGGCACATGTACGATCATAATGAGAGAGAGAGAAATAGATGCCGAGCTGAGGGGGTCGATTACTCCGTAGATGGAAAATAGAGGCACGTACAAAGGTGAGAATACGCGTTGAGGATAGGAGAGGCGAGGTGTGCCATTCTATATAAGCAGAGGATGAGGTCAAAGGTGAGCTCAATAGAAGAATCGATGTGCTCATCAACAACAGCTTCTCATCGACAAACATTAAAGCCCTGTTCAACAGATCTTGAAAACATGGCCTTCGGAGAGTCTTCAGGTGGAGCATCAAGTAAGCCTCAAAGAGAATAAATGCGAACGGGCCGGAGAACGAAATACTAACCACGATGAAGACAACAATGGCCACTCCAAGAAGCCCCCCAAGAGTGACAAGAAGAAGTCAAAGGTGTGTATCCGTCTAATCCAAGCACTATCCAGGGACTAACGAAAATCAGGACCCGAACAAGGACAAATCCGAAAACCAGGGTGGCTCATCTGGTCAGGGGAGTGGCTCAGGGGCATATGTGTCACCGCCAGACTTCTTCTCCTTTAACGACCCCGGAAACGGCAAATGATGGTTAGGAAATAACGACTCAAATTATTTGGTTATGGTTAAGGACATGGGACTTAGGACAGGATAGGGGATAGCGGGCAGGACGACCGGACATTATTTTCTTAAAATCTGTTCTAGACGAACGTTAAAAACCACTTCATTCGCTCAATATAGACTAACCACAATAAAACCTATCTGGAAATTACTGGTGATTCTAATCCTCAAGGCGATCAGTACTTCATATAGAATGGGAATTGTTTATAATATATTATAAGGAAAGTGTCGCTTGATAGTGACTCATGGCGATGTATCTAGTGATTATTGCCTATGGGCACCTAGTATTACAAAGCCACAAGTAAACCACCAATAGCAAAATTATTGAACAAGAATCAAGTAACATATCATAATATAGGGGCTGTAGTATGTAATAGAATCGGTACCTAAGTGGCTTAATATCCCACCCCCGAACCAGTTCTAATATTCCCATCGAGGGGCTTAGCCCATAAGAATGGGCCTTCATGTTCCTTTAGTTGTATATAATGATATAGAGTGAGCCATATTTACAGATATAAGGCTTAGTAAGGTAAGTACCTATTTAAAGGAGAAAAAAACAGACTGTTCGTCTCGGTACCCATTTTTCGAAATATTCTTCTAGACATGATTTTCCCGTTCCTCTATCCGTGTCAATACTACTTGGAAGTCGATCATCAACTGGTTGATATTATTGAGTTCTAGTTATTTAAAATGACCCCATAACTAGAAACTTCTAGCAAGCCTTGGGACATTTCTAGATTTAACTGAGGATTTCTAATCTAGATAGTACGAAAGGATGGAATTCAACAACCTATATAGATTGTAAATATAAAGATATTGGTCAAGCGCTTATACTAAGCTAGGCACCAATCTTATTTCCGTTCAATATCATATAAGAGCGTTTTAAATAGATAGAGTGTCTAACATCACCGGTCTTAGGTATAGAAATACTAGGCATGTAATTTCATGCAGATTACGAGCACCGAATAACTGGGTGAAGTTTTATAGAAGAATAAGCTTTGATATCTGTGCCCGGTTAACCTATTAAAGTATTTATTATGCAATCTGGACTAGTCGTCATCCTCATGCTTGGATACCCTATTTCTTTCACCCCCCTCCCGAACGCTAACAATTTCATCATCAAGCTTAAACACCAGAAACCCCTAGATCTCATAACCATCCACGTATCTTAACAGATCTCCTGATTAATTAAAAAAAATTATCATAGCATGGAAACGTGTTAACAATTGATCCGACGTAAGATAGGTTAGGCAGACAAAAAGTCTTAGAAACACGCGTCATGAAAGGGGTTAAGGTGAGCAAAAGGCACCAGCGCAAAGGAAAAGTATGAGTCCGAATTTGCAACGTGTCCATGCAAGACTTGGGGTTTATTAAATAGCCCAGCATGGCCTCATATGATTTCATCATACATCGTATTAGACACTAGATTTTGTCCTAAGCTTCGCCCAAGGAATTTCCGAGGGATGCCTTATGTATCAAGTCATTCCGCATTGATGTAAGTCAACTGCACTAGGTACGTGAATACTACATAACCTCTATATCCACCCCAATGTGGCTCGAGATTGCATAAAGTTATGAATTATGCGGTTGCAAACGGCCTAGCGGTTAGTCTAGTGATTCGCGAGGCTAATAATAGTGGTAGACTTCCAGTTGACAAACTGACAGGTCCGCTAATTCAGCACCCCGAAACCCGACACAGTTTAGCTCCCCCGCAAGCCCCGCGCGACTAAATAAGGCACCAACGCTTATCTGAGCGTAGTGCAGGTGATTACTCTGTGCTGCTTGTGACGTCTGGCGGGGTCATTTGCCGTGCCGTGATCTCTCTCAACCGTCATACCGTCATTTATCGGCCTTAGCTACTCTAAGCTTAAACTTACTCGCATTTTACATTTACATCTGCATTTTTACATCCGCATTCACACACATACCTAACCTAAGGTTACATGCTTTAGGTTGTATCTGAGTTCCATTCCAGGTTCTCAGTTCCAGGTTCGATTCGATTAGGTAGGTAAACGCACATCGCCAACATTCGCGAATACCTACATAACCTACATAACCTCCCCTACCCCTACCTCCCCGGGCATCTCTCTCCAAGAAAGACGTCTTTGGAGATATTCCGGTCCTTTCTTTGTTCTCGCAACTTCCCTTCCCCTTTCTTTGCAATACTACCTGGATCTACGTATCTTCTAGTCAGATCAGATTGATCGTCCCTGTCTAATACGATCCCGATTACAACTTACCTCCTCTTAGTCTCACCTCGCACAAATCCCTCGTAATCTTGGCTTAAAAGGCTAAAAAAAAAACCGGGCGAATACAAGAAATCGGTGACTTATCATATCTTACTCATTCCTGTGAAGATTCTATCATCATGTTTGACCTGATTCCGAAGCTCCTCTCGTACGTCCGGCGCTTCCCGAGTCCCTTGTCTATGGTTTGAATATCGTTGCTAACTCTTGACGCCTAACCAAACAATAGCTCTATAGCATCCTTCCTCTTTCCCCTCTTCGCCTCTTACAAAGCGCTCAAGACTTCCGACCCCACACAGCTGACACCATGGTTGATGTACTGGTCCGTCCTCTCCTGCGCCCTCCTCGTTGAGTCCTGGTTCGAGTTTATCCTCTACTGGGTCCCTTTCTACTCGTATATGCGCCTCTTCTTCCTGCTCTACCTCGTTCTCCCCCAGACTCAGGGCGCTCGGGTGCTCTACGAGACGTATCTCCACCCATACCTCGAAGATAATGAGGCGGCTATCGAAGAGTTCATTGCCAGCTCTCACGATAGGCTAAAAGCCGCGGGTATAGCTTATTTGAAGCGCGCTATCGACTTGCTCCGCACTCAAATCCTAGGCATGCCACCACAAGAGGTGGAACCGGAAGAGACAAGGGCCTCTGCGGCACCACAGGGATACACGCAGGCGTTGCTTGCTAGGTTCAGCGTGCCAGCCGCGCGGTGGGCTGCCAATAACACTGGCGCCACGGGGCAGGAATTCTTCAACCTACTGGCCAATGCGGTCGGCACTGCTGCCGGTCCTAGAACTCCCGGAGGATCAACAGTACCGGCTAGGGCCGAAACGCTGTCTGCTGCGAACCTAATCCCCGGGGACTTTGCCGGCGCGGAGGATAAAATAACCTTCATCACCGCGCAGAGGGAGAGGCTAGCACTCATGATGGGCGCGCTGGACAAGGAAGCCAAGCAACTACAGATGTCCGAGGAGGAGCGCAAGAGGGCTGAGCAAGCGGGGAGAGTAGGTAGCATGAGTCTAGACGGCCAGGAAGGGATTTCACGACCACCTAGTGGCCACAGTGTGTGGAGTGGGCTGAGTAAAAGCCGGAGTGAAGTCGACTTCGAGAAGATCGATGCCGAAAGCGGCGCCGAGGACGACAACAACCTACGTAGAAGAGCCCCCATGGGCGAAGAAAACCCGGCTGCTGGAAGAAGCGGTTGGGGCTTCCTGGGCTGGGGCACCGTTGGAACTGGAGAGCAGACCAACCAACCAGACACCGGGCACAGCTCTGGAGTCCAGAAGTAGGTAAAGCTACATCTACGATATCATATTTGATCGCGCGGAGTTACTGGTTGGGTTTTGGACTGGACTGGATCGCACATCAGGAAGGACGGCTAGACGCGGTTGACCATGGAATTAGAGCGTAGGTTTTCACTCCCACCCGGAGCATAGGCTCTAGAGCTAAGAGCTGCACGGTCTTGTACGTACGGCTTTTTATCATTATGTTCGTTGCCAACCATCTATCACCGAGACTCTTAATATACGTGACATTGTAGAGCCATGTATGCATGTGGTAGCTCAGGGCAAGAGCTGCGTAGTAGGCCTCCCTGCCCATGTCTGGAGTGTAGAATTCTTTGGGGTATATTTCCAACCTCGTGATATCGTACAGCGTCCCCATCAAACAGAACCTGATCCCCGACGTTGCTCATCGTCTTACATGAGAATACCTTACAAAAAATTACTAACTACGTCCTCTTGAACGGATAACGGACCTCGTCATCCTTGCGCAGCCAGATCTGCTTCCTCTTCTTGGTGGTGGCGTGCTCGACCCAAATTTGCATGGCATGCTCCTTCATGAACTTGCGGATGAAGCGCGGGTCCCACAGCTCCGACGCAATGCCTAGGTCCTTGCAGCACCGCATCAGCGCGTTGGACTTGCACCCCTCGGCAGCCGTCGAGACGCCTTCTTCGGTGAAGTACGACATCTCGCCTCGGGCTTGAGCTACGAATCTATTCGACTATTAGATGTTGTTCTTCTTCCAAGTTTCGTAAATACACAACTATCTTCTAAGATTTCTGAACAGGGAAAGATAGAAGAGTCAAGCGGAAGAAGAAGAAGGAAGAAGAAAAAACTCACCGCCCGTGCACAACAAGCGCATAGTCCCGCGTAACTAGTTTCTCGTGGACCATAAGCTGTCCCCGGGGCGCCAGACCCCAGCCGCCGGGCCCAAACGCAGTGTTTAGGATACGCCTGTACTTGATCTCGGGAAGGTAGATGATGCCGTCAGGCTTGACCTCGATGTCTTCGGGATTAAGGCGTGCCTGCAGGACCGCCGCGGTCTCAGGCGAGAACGCCGACGTACCGAGACCGTGGTACGATTGCGTCCAATCGATCGGTTCGCCGGAGTTTGTCTCGCCGCCCGTTGCGTCGGGGAGGGGCTCGCCCGAGACGGCGGGGACGGGCGTTCGTATTCCGGATGATGTTCCGGCGGATTTGGAGGCGTCTGAGGGAGAGGCAGGCGCCGCTGCAGAGGTGGTAGCGGCCCTGGTGTAGGTGTAGGTGGTGGACGTCGCCTTTGGTTTCGAGGTGCTAACGATAGTCCGGACGGACGGCTGTATTTGGGACTGGGGAATTGATATTGTGCCTACGCGTCGAGCCGCGGCGCGTATATGTGTTAACGTTCTTGAGGCCATTGTTATCTTGTCTGAAGGGGGTTGTGGCTTGTGGTTTGTGGTTTGTGGTTGTAAATTGTGTAAGAGGGGACCCTTCTATGGAAGGTTCGAAAAGTCGAAGAGGGACGATAAGGCGTTGTAAATTTTTGGGGCAGAGTGGGTTTCTTCAACGTAAAGCCAAGAATTAGATTTAGATCGGGTATTGTATTCCGTGCCTTGTAACAAGTAGCTTATCGATAGTCAATTGGCCTTTCAAATAGGCACCTAGGTAATTGATCTTGATAGCGCCTTTAGCTTATGACCTATGACCTATGACCTACGGCCTAGCAAAACAGCGCAGCCAGTGTTATAATTCTTCTACAACATCGACCAGATGTATGTATGACTCTAGGAGCGGGATTAGTGTAATATTAATACCTCAACCTCTCTATTCTCCCCCCTATAATTTTACAAGTAACTAGTGATTGCTTCTTGAGCAGTTATGCATCCTTCATCGACGTCCTCTGATCGTTATTATGTTTTTTCCAGCAAGCTTTAAAAATCTCCATCTGTCATTAGTGAAGTCGGTCAGCAAATTACCATGAAAGCAAGCTCTGCTCTTTAGGAACTACATCCTCTCAATCATTTACGTACCTCCTTCTTGCAAGCTCGCCAGTCCTTCTTTTCATAGTAGCAATCGGTCAATTTGGTATTCTCATCTAACTTGGTCAGTATTTGGACATATAAGTACCTAACCGACTTATTTCTAAGCCTAGGTATTTACCTGCACATCCCGTACTAAATATCCTCTTATCCCTAGATCATCAGACAAGAAAATTAGCAATTAGTCTACGAAGACTGACAGTTATAAACAGCTGATTTTAACAACTCTTACCACTCATCCGGCTCGTCATCATCTTGAGCAGCAATCGTCTGCTGACTTGTGCTTTCGTCTTTAGACATTATTTAAGGCTGTCGTCAAAGTATCTTTTATATGAGATACCAAGTGTTGATTCGCATAGTTCAGCGTTCAGCGTTCAGCGTTGCGAATTAAACAAGTGAATTGCGCTAGAGGGCGGTATAAAGGCAAAAATTCGGAGGGATCCGAACCGGTCTTAGAATCGCCTCTTTGCGCTCCCGGGGATTCATTAACAAAACCCCGTACTACTCTTTAATCCCGCCCTACAACTTCGGACTGAAGAGGATTTCCCCCACCATGACGTCGCAAAAACTAAATGTGCTCGTCTACACGGGCACCGGGTCTACAGTCGAATCAGTTAAGCATGCAATCTACTCCCTGCGTCGACTTCTCTCCCCAAACTACGCAGTCATCCCTATCACCGAGACCGTTCTACTAAAAGAGCCATGGGCACCTTCTTGCGCGCTGCTTGTTTTTCCGGGCGGTGCTGATCTTGGTTACTGTCGCGTGCTCAATGGGGAAGGTAATTCAATTATATCTCAGTATGTGCGTCGAGGTGGTGCATACTTAGGTTTCTGCGCCGGCGGCTACTATGGATCCAAAAGGTGCGAGTTCGAGGTTGGCAACAAGGCCATGGAAGTAGTCGGATCTAGAGAGCTAGCTTTCTTTCCTAGCACGTGTAGGGGCGGTGCATTCAAAGGCTTCCAGTATCACAGCGAGAAAGGGGCCCGAGCAGTCCGAGTGAATGTTGTGAAGGATGCATTCAGGGGGGCAGGCTTAGTTCCAGAGGTCTTCACGTCCTACTACAATGGCGGCGGCGTCTTCGTCATCCCAACAAATGGAAACAGTGATGTTGAGATACTAGCAAGCTATGCGGACGAGCTTGATGTCGACGGTGGTCGCGAAAAGGCAGCCCTGGTGTACTGCAAAGTCGGCCAAGGTGCTGCTATCCTTACAGGACCTCACCCTGAATTTGCTGCGGTAAATCTAAGTCCGCAGAACGACGTCGAGGGATATGAAAATCTCATTGCCGCCCTTAAAGCTGACGATGATGCACGAACGGGCTTCCTAAAGGCGTGCTTAACTAAGCTTGGGCTAGAAGTCAGTCAAGAAAAAACAGGTGTGCCATCCCTCTCTCGACTTCATTTGTCGTCCATCTCTAGTAACGATGTGGACGACTTATTACACACCTGGGAAGATATCATCAGCAAAGAAGACGGCGAAGAGTATATAAGAGCAGAAAACGATACATTTCATTTGCAGAAGCCCGAAACCATGTGGTCCGTCGCTGGCTTGAAAGAGGCACTGACTCCTGATGGTAGCCAAGATCAAAAGTCTCCTGACTTAAGTAGTCAAGGCATAATCGACTACAGCACAATTGTTAAGCGTATTGTAACTCACGAAACAGCCTGGCCGGAAGCCAAAGCAACTCCATACTTCAACCACAACGCATTTTATTCTAGCTTACGAGATTATCGGCAGACAGAACCTGAAGCGGAAGAATGGGGCAACTTCTTAATGTACGGAGAAGTTGTCACGAGCACTAATACACTGCTTGAGAAAAACTTCAAATTGCTGTCCAAACTACCGTCGGGGTTTACACTTACGGCAACAACTCAGGTCGCTGGGCGGGGACGCGGGAACAACGTCTGGGTGTCGCCCGCTGGATCATTGATAATGTCCACTGTCATCAACCACCCGGCTCATATTGCGCCAAGTCGGCCCATCGTCTTCATCCAGTATCTAGCCGCCATTGCTATAGTCGAAGCTGTAAAGAACTACGATCGAGGATACGAAGAGGTCCCCGTAAAATTAAAATGGCCCAACGATATCTATGCGCGGGATCCGAGGCAGCCTTCCTCGTCCCCCCCTTCTTACGTCAAAATTGGCGGCATCTTGTCTAACTGCAACTATTCGGCGGGGGCTTACCAAATTGTCCTTGGCATCGGAATCAACGCGACTAACGGACGTCCCACCACCTCCCTTGACGCCCTGCTGCCTTCCCACCTCGCTCCGTTCCGGATCGAAAAACTCACGGCAGGAATCATTGCCCGGCTAGAAGCTCTGTACAAGACGTTCGTGCGAAGAGGTTTCACGAGAGATATGGAGAGTGCATACTATGCGCACTGGCTGCACGGACGGCAGATTGTCAACCTGGAGGCGCAGGGTGGAGTGAAAGCTCGGATCGTAGGTATTACCAGCGATTGGGGCATGCTAAGAGCGGAAGAGCTAGGAAGCGATGATAGACCGACGGGGAAGGTGTGGGCATTGCAGAGCGATGAAAACAGTTTTGACTTTTTTAGGGGCTTGGTGAAGAGAAAAATCTGAGTTATATTAGAGTAAGATTCCATGATAACACTACGTTAATACGTTCAGGTTACAATACGTGTTCCGGCGGTATGGAGAATGTAGGCTAGGAATTACTAGTCGCTGCCATAGTATTGCTTTGACTGCAGAGTATGCCGCGGGGAATTAGATGGAGTGTGCACCATTGCACTACCAAGCGTTTGCTATTCACCTGTGATAGTCTAGTCTCTGACTGAGAATCATATACCCAAGGAAGTGTGCAGGCTAGTTGCTGCAACAGCAAGTTCCCGCCGACGGTTTGAGTAAAAATTTACTTTGGTAAGAGGTATGTATCGCGTGTTGTAGGCAGCTTGCATAAGACATGCGGTTAGGTACGTCTATTAGTCAGGTATGTTATACCTTTCCCCCTTGACCACTCATTGGGTTCATCAGTGTACAGCTAATTACACGATTAATCCTTACTGAGTCAACCTTGATACGAAAGCATTTACGTTTTCGATGCCAAAAGACATACTACGGAGGCGTACTACGTTAGTATATGGATCTTATACATATGTAAATATCCAAGCGAAGTCCTGTTGTATTCGTCCATAAGAAGCCCGTCCGGCGTCTATCTAACACACGTAGAACCGCTATATCATGTCGCCCCTTTTTGACATATAATGTACAATAATTACAGTAGTATACGCAGCGTCGTCTCTCGTCTAACTCCGACCAGGAACGAGCCGGTCCATGAATGCGTCAAAAGTCCCAAATGATAACGCCAGGCCATGCCACAGTCGAGTGAAGATGCTTTCGTAAACGGTTGTTGCGTATAGTATGTGTCCGATTCCCAGCGACACTAAACCCGCCCCCCGGGTCAAACTCGTATTCTCTTTCCACTCCGAAGTCACTACCGGTCCTTATACATCTTGGGCTTCCATCCCTCTTTTATCTCGGCCTCTTGCGCAGCTTTCTCCATCGCCGGTCTAACCTCGGCTTCTATACGTTCCCTCGCTCTTAAGACTTTGCTCTGTAGGTAGAAGCTTCCTCCCTTCTGCGGATCGTTTGCGTCAAAGAGCTTCTTGAATCGCGACATGACCTCTTCCATGTTCGTCTGTCCACCCTGCGGCGGCTTGACGTTTAGGATCTTGCACGCCTCATCGAGGGTCATGCCATTGGAGAGACTCGCCCGAGCCGATACTCCATTCGGATTCAACTTAGCCTGCGCTCTAGCATAGTTGGAGGATGCTTGTGCCTGCTTATAAGCTTCGGCAAAGGCGCGACCGAGTACTCGGCTGCCTACTACGACGATCTGCGTTATGATGCGGTGCGCCTAGTTATAATTGTTATTAATTGTTAGCGGCAATTGTCGGTGGCGCAAAGGTGGATTATCAGATTATTTCGGCTTTAGAAAAAAAGAATTTCCTCTAGTTATTTACTTCGTACGTACCATGTTTGCAACTTCGGACTTATAGAAGGTAAACCACAGCAGCAGGATCCCGTATACTTAAAGGGATTCGCAAGGCCGTAGATCGAAATTTGCGATCGAGGCGATAAGGTGCTTCCTATTGATGGTGTTGAAGAAAAGAAGTCGCCCGAGGCTCGAAAATTGTCGCGATAGCGGAACGATTAGGAACCTTGCCCACATCGGAGTTGTGACTCCGGGGCTCCGGAACTATGTAACCTAATCCATAATCCGTACATATCTCATAAAAAATACTCAGGTCCATGCCCCCCTGCAGTGTCACAGGGATTTGGCATAACGCCACATTATTTCACTAGCCACAGTACAGATTACAGGGGAAGCTAGAAGCCCTGGGCGGGAGTTACGTAGGTAGATGGGACTTAATCTAAGCTTTCGCAGCCACGTCGGTGAAGACAGATTCATTTTTGGCGATCCATTAACTTTGAATTCCATCATCGTCGTGAAGAAACGATTCGAACACGTCTCACAGCTTCTTATGTCACATCCACTCCAACTGTTTTCCCTCTCTATCAACTCTTTCATCCTTTGTACCTCTTAACCTACACTACAGTAGCTTTCTTATTTTCTTTTTTCAAATTTTCTTTTTCAACGGAGTTACTTTTGTCTCCAAACCCACACGGCTTCGAACCGATTACTCCCATCCGAGAACTACTTCGAGCATCGGACCGCAAAACATGTCGCAATACTACGGCGCACCCCCTCCAAATCAGTTCGGCGGTGCGGCGGCCGCGCAAAACCTTCAGTTCTACCCTTCGTCGTATTCACCCGGTATACCAGCCCAGGGAGCCCCGGCGCAACCATACGGCTATGGCGCGCCAACGCCTAACCCTGGTGGATACGGCTTCGGTGCTGCGCCTGGCGTAAGTGGGAGGATGGGTGAACAAGGTGGCCTGCGGACGGGCTGGCTCGCCGCTTTTTCTACGGAAGGATATGATGGGGAACCGCCGTTGCTAGAAGAGCTAGGGATCAACTTCGACCACATTTGGATGAAGGTGAGCTCCCGATCAGCTTGCATTCCATTGATTCGGCAGCAATGCTTAACCCCTTTTACTTTAGACTTTAGCAGTTCTCAACCCCTTCGGACGTATAGATCAACACATCATGGACGATTCCGACCTCGGCGGCCCTATCCTCTTCTTCTTCTTATTCGGCACATTCCTATTATTTAGTGGCAAGGTACACTTCGGGTATATCTACGGATTGGCACTCATGGGATCGGTTGCGCTACACACGATCCTATCACTTATGTCTCCCGACGGTACCAGTCCCACGACACCTACTCAGCCTGCATATTCTTCCGCTCCTGCTTACCCCGGCGATCCAAACGTAGGCGGTAGAGACGATTCTAAGGGGCACATCAGTAGTAACCTAACATTTGCAAGGAGCGCGAGCGTGCTTGGGTACTGTTTGCTACCGCTAGTCATAACCAGTCTAATAGGCATTGTCATACCGATGGACGGACCGCTCGGCTACATCCTAACCAGTGCGGCAATTGTTTGGTGCACAACAAGTGCGAGTGGCATGTTTTGCGCAGTTGGACGGATGATGCAAATGAGGGCCTTGGTAGCATACCCGTTGATGTTATTCTACGTTGGCTTTGGTATTATGAGCATCTTCAGCAGCCGAGGATCCGGTACCTTGGGCAAGGCGGCAGGCGTGTCGTGAAACGGCATTCAGGTTATTAAAGACACCAAAACACAACACTAGACGTCTATCGAGGGTCGAGGGTGGCGGAGAGAAGCTTTAGTCCGCGTTGGACCATGATAGATTATCAAGTTCTACCAGCAGGCAACGTATTCGGTTGCTGGTAGCCAATAGCGGCAGTCCTGGGGATGCGGATGGGGAATGGGAGATGGGGGACAATAGGCGAAATAAGTTGATGTTTAATGGGAGTAATATGCCCGCCATCTACCCATGTTTACAGTGTTAAACAAATAATATGACAAAACATACACAATTGCTATGAAAAGTCTTGAGGAATCTTGAGAAACTTCAAGTCCCTTAAGATTCAGCAGCGGAAGTACAAGACTAACTTATATGGACCAAATAGTCGGAATGGGCTCTAGCCTATACACAACTCATGAAAAGTCTCAAGGCGTACACCGAAAATGTACCCCATTGCAAGCCGACTTTCACGTGTCGAGACTTTCCCCCTTAGTAAATGATCATCGTATCACCAAAATCCTGGAATTGGGGCACCTTCGGTCACGATTGACTGTTTGATTTAGAAGACCACAACATATTGGAACACATTTTAATCAATTGATGTTTTTTTTTTGTCCAACAGCTTCGCTAATAATTGGAGTTATTATAATCTTTAATGCATAAACATTTATTATAATTTATGGATCTATCCCACACAGCTGCCATGCAAATACCACTTTATATAGCACCGCCAAACTCATTAGGCCGCCCCAGGAGCGGTGCTAAATATCGTGCCTACTCAGAAGACGACATGGCAAGAGCAGAACAGGCTATTGCAGAAGAAGGTCTATCACTCCGTCAAGCCTCTGTCAGGTTCAACGTCCCTAAGACTACGTTGGCGGAGCGGTTAGGTGATAAACGGCCCAGACCGCCTCCTCGTAAGTCGGACGAGGAGAACAAACAACGGACCAGGTATCAATGGGCAGAGACCGACATGGCAAGTGCTATCCAGGCAGTCCAGGACGGAGACAAGATCTGCGAGGCAGCAAGACGGTTCGGCGTCCCGCCTAGCCACTTAAACGCACGGACACGGGGTAGAGCACCTAAGAACCTCCGCAGCGAACTATCCCGGCTGACCCTCAGGCAAGAAGGTCTTCTCGCCGACTGGGCGACCGCTCAGTCGGCGCTAGGATGCCCACCGACCAAGAACGAATTGTTCGATCTCGCGGAACGGGTGCTGAGGAAACAGGGGTCGGATAAGAAGCTTGGAAAGCAGTGGATTGTGCATTGGATGAGGAGGTATCCCCAGATCGAAATTCTGGAATGGGAAGCTAAGGAGCTCAAGCCGAAAAGGAACCAAAGAACGGATTCTACCATGGCGTTTTCCGTGAGTTCGTTCGAGCCGGTCGTTGATCTGAACGAGCTTTGTTACGATGCCTCCGGAACTACATGATTGTAGCCGGTTGTTTAGCTTTGAGCATTAATCGTCCTTTACGAATATGGTACGAAATAATCTATCTAAGAGCTTAGGTAGTCTTTGCATCTTATTATGATTACCTTATCAGACGCTCGCGGATGGTCACCTTATCTGGGAACTACCTAAGGTATGGTATCACGGTTGTTGGAATTTCAGGATTAAGAATTAGGTAAAACAGTCAGAAGAACGTTGATGTCAATCGACGACACACTCACTACCTTGTCTTGATATGAGTCCGCACGTATACCTTTGGCTCAAGTATAAGTGTAAAGTACTGAATCCATCGCGTAATGCTCAACTAAGCAAGTACTCAAGGGTTATCTACGTGTACTCGTCGAGTTACATACGGAAAGCTTCCGAAGCATCCAGGTCAATGCCGGCATTCCGCTTCGGAACCGTGATCAAACTAGGACCCTGGGTACTACCTGAACACCGCAATGCGCAAGCGGTAGTTGACTATGAATATCGAACTGTAACAACTAAACAGCATCCCACCTTTCCAGTAGAAACTCGACGTTATCTCCCACTTTTAAGGGCACATTAATATAATATACCAAGCCGTTAATTCTAGAAGCCTAAGAAGAAGCCATCGCCAAGCGGCACCGGAATGTGGGGTATTTAGCTTCGCCGTTAGGTATCGTGTTAGGTTAGGTAGATCAGATCAATCAATCAAGACCCCTGAATCCCGAAGCTTGGCATGCGCGGGCCGCTGCAGGCTAATATATTAGGTACACTAGGTACTGTATGTATGGAAATTTAAAAAAAACGAACTGTTGTACGTACATGATCAGAATCCCGTAGGGCTTGATGCTGTGTTACGTTTCTCTGCTGCTGCAAAGAATATTTATCATTTATGATGACTACCTAACGTACCTTAGGTACCTCTTACTGTTGCAGTATAGGATTCAGTATAATATTAGTTCTAATCTGTGTCTAAGTCGTGTTAAGTCCGATACGCGTAATATCCGACGCGTATAGGTCGTATATACGTACGTACCTATATGTATGCATGTATGTATGTATGTAGGTAGGTAGGTACAGGTATGTATAGAGCTTCCGCGGGGCGAGACCGACCTCAGACTGAACTCCATAACGTCAACAAAGAATCCGATTAGTTTAATCAACAAGAGTCTTTTAGTAAATATATATGTAAGTCTTTTGTCTCTATTATGATTGGTTAGGGCTAAGTATCATAACATACCTACATAGGTACGTCTTTGCATCCCGGAATACTTTAGCAAGGCACTCACACACATACACACCCCCTTCTTGACTCCATAGTGTCCCAATGCCGAATGTAACGGTTACCTTGGTAATCCTGTTATGTCACCTTGCTACTGCCTCTCGATGATTTGAGCTAAGGTACGTAAGTACGTAAGTACGTATGCTAGAAGACACCTACATACCTGGTACGTACGTTTGTCAATGTTATAGCATAGTATCAGTATAGTCCCGGGGAAACCAACACACAAACGTGATTCGTGCCCTATTAAACCTCGCATATCCCGTATTATCATTGACCAAGATGCGTAAATTCTTATTAATGCCGTGTCACCGAGGTTCCCTACCAGAAGGATCAACTCTTTGACACCCTCCCCTACCAGGATACCCATACCCTGCATAGCAACCTACCTTACCTACCTTACACACCTCCATACGAAAACTGCTTTCTGCGCTGAGATAAAATAAATTGCTACGATAAATAATCCTGCAGCCGCCCATAGGCTTAATCTTGACGTCTTTATTTATATCTATTCCGTTCCCGCCCTTCCCACCTACCTAACATAGATTATTTGTCTCTCCCTTCCTTATTCAACATAACGGGACTAAAAACCCAACGCAGAGAAACAAACCGCGGCCGAATATGGCTACGTCCGACGGCAACGTTTCCGGCAAGGAAGAGGGAAACCTCTCCCAGGAAGAGCGTGTCGAGAAGGATCTACATGTCGCTGCCGAAGAGGGCGTCGCGGCAACCGACAGGTGAGGTGCTATGAGCATTACTACCTACCTACCTAGGTGCCCAAAGTTAAGAGAGTATCATGCTTACCAAATTTTGATTGTAGTCGCGGCGTGTCTGTCGCCGAGTTTGACCGGGAAGCCGAAAGGAAGCTCCGTAACAAGATAGATTGGATGATAGTCCCGACGGTGTCTGTCTTGTATCTATTTTGCTTCATCGACCGATCAAATATAGGTACGTACGCTTTCACATAAAATCCTTGCGACTTAACTTCTTTTATTTTTATTTTTTTTTTTTTTTAGTTATACTAACACCTCGCAGGCAATGCGAGACTCGCCGGGCTCGAAGAGGACCTGGGCATGAAGGGCAACGACTATAACATGCTTCTATCCATCTTCTACATCAGCTACTGCCTCTTCGAGATCCCGTCCAATCTGGCGTGCAAGTGGCTTGGTCCCGGCTGGGTGATCCCCATTCTATGTCTCGGCTTCGGCATTTCCTCTCTTGGCATGGCCTTCGTTCGTGATTTGCCGGCGGCTTGTGGCGTCCGGTTCCTCCTTGGCGTCTTTGAGGCCGGCATGATGCCCGGAATGTCCTACTATCTTTCCCGGTGGTACCGCCGCTCCGAATTAGTCTTCCGGATCTCCCTTTTTGTTGTTATGGCACCGCTTGCCGGCGCATTTGGGGGGCTGATCGCTTCTGGGTACGTATACCGGTTAATCGCTCGCTTTTTTTTAAAAAAAAGTCTTATACTGTTAAGATTGTTTGGACAGTTGGCTAAGTTGTTATGACGGTTAATAATCGCCGCTAATCCGGGTATAACAGTCTTCTAAGCCTATCCAACATCGGTAGTGTTACCGCTTGGCGCATGATCTTCTTGGTCGAAGGTATTATCACGATAGGGTTGTCGTTGATCTCGTTCGTCACGCTTACCGACCGTCCCGAAACGGCACGCTGGCTCACGGCGGAGGAAAAGACTCTAGCAATCGCCCGTGTTAAGTCGGAACGCTTGGCCCAAACTGCTGTCATCGACAAGACGGACCGCAAGAAACTCTGGCTAGGTTTCTGGAACCCTGTTGTCCTATCGACCAGTTTCATCTTCCTACTTAATAAGTATGTATTATTCTGTTTCGCTCAATATTCCCGCGATCACTGACTTGAAAACCCCAGCATCACTGTCCAGGGTCTAGCTTTCTTCGCGCCTACTATCGTAGCCACCATCTATCCTCAGTACACGACGGTCCAGAAGCAGTTATACACGGTTCCACCGTACGTTGTCGGGGCCTTATTCGAAGTTGGTATTCCGCTTCTGAGCTGGCGTATGGACAAGCGACAAGTCTTCTTAATCCTCACCGCGCCCTTAACAATGATGGGTTACATCATGTTCCTAGCAAGCACCGACCCCAAGGTGAGATACGCGGCGACTTTCTTCACGGCCATCAGTTGTTTTGCCGTCGGCGCATTGAGTAATGCGCAGGTAGCAGCACAGGTTGTCAGCGACACGGCGCGTAGTGTGAGCCTGGGGACCAACATGATGTTCGGCGCCCTTGGTGGCCTCATTGCTACCTGGTCATATCTATCCTGGGATGGGCCCGATTACCCTATTGGCAACGGGTTGAACCTTGCTGCTTCTAGCATGCTATTCGTTATAACTACCGTGACCCTATTCTGGATGAAAGCGGATAACAAGAAACGCGAGAAGCTGGACGTCAGTAAGGAGTTGGAGGGTTTATCACAGGCGCAGATTGAGAGTCTCGAGTGGAAGCATCCCGGCTGGAGATGGAAACCTTAAACCTTTTATTCATGATTCGATACACATTCTTGGTTGCGGGTTCATTGCGGAGCTTTAATTTGAGAGTCAGCCCCAGCCCAGTATTTCATGCTGTTCTATGGATAGTCACGTCCTTGGTAAATACACATCTGGCCGCTGATATACATAGATCGGTAGGTACCTAGTTCACCTAATACATGAGGCTGTATAATGTCTCATTTACATGTAAGCCCTTCTGTATTCAGTGTGCTGTAGGTTTTCGAACACAGGTAAGTCGTATATTAGATACCCGGGACAGCTGAAAGTACCTTGGTTGCTATTTCTTATTATTATCTATTTTGGGCATAAAAACTAACAAGGCATCGCAGCTAAACATGATAATGAATTCTGGCAATTTCCCTACGCGGCTGTCTTAACCCTCTTAAATAGTATCTCCTTCGTCGGGTCGGGAAATGAATCAGTGCCCATATTGATGTTGGCATAGCGCTCGGTAAGGCCCTCGGGCATCTTGAGGTCGTAGTCGAGAAGGATGCGCGCGAGGATCAGCTTAATCTCGTTGGCAGCGAAGAAACGGCCGGGGCACGAATGACGGCCGTATCCGAAATGCATGAAGTCCTTCGTCACCGTCACGAACTGGTATTGCTCCTTGTTCTTGTACCCTAGAGTATCCTCCGTCGTGCCGTTTCGTAGGTTCAAGAATCGATGAGCGTCGAACTCCTAAGACGATGTTAGCTCTTTGCCCACCTGATGTTCATATAGATGGGAACTGCAGTATCTTTAGGCTAAGTCTTACCTCGGGATTATGGTATAACTCGGGATCCATCACAGCCAGCGCGTGCGGTGCCTCGATCAAATAGCCGGCAGGCAGGTGAGTACCATCGCTAAGAGTAACGGGCTTTTGGACATATCGCGTAAATCGGACCAGGTTAGCAGGGTTCATCCGCTGCGACTCCTTCATAACACTGTCAAGCAGCTTCATCTCGAAAAGGGCGTGGCTAGTTGTGACACCGTCGTGACGAGCAAGGACAGTCTTGATCTCCTCTCGTAGCTCCTCGATTATATCGGGTCTTACTACCAGGTCGTAAAGGCTGCAGGGAAAGGTTAATGCAATGCTCTCTCCGGGAAGATACTAAAGGTTAGGGAGATCAATCTTACATCATCGTAACCGTGAGGGAAGTGGTGTGAATAGCGGCCATGCTTAGGTTCAGCTGCGCTTCGGCGATTACTTCGTCGGTAAAACCCATCTCATCGGCCTTCTTCATCATCCACTGTAGAGCATCGTCGGAAACCTCCTCGCCTGCCTTCATAGCCGCCCGGCGCTTTTCGAGAACGGGCTGTAGGAAGGCATGCGCCTTCTTGCGATCTTCAAACAGCTTGCTAACCTCAGGCGTGAAGTATCGGCCAATCCATCGCAACCATCGGTTCCACTTCTTGAGCCCCTGGATGCCGTTGACGTAGTCCAGCGTGTATCCGATACTAGCCTGCAAATACTCATCCGAGCGACATAGCTCAGGCCCAATGAATAGAGCACCAGAGATGGTAGCAACCATGCGCAAAACTGTCTGGTAAACTGACACAGATGTCCAGTCATCGCATGGCGGCAGCTCCTCGCGAATAGTACGTTCCGTCTCTGCCGAAAGCCGGGGGTTGATACGCACTTCAATGATGGGTTAGATTGGCCCATCCCAAACCAGTAAACCAGTTTCAATGTATAAACTTACCTAGGCTACGAGTAAGGTCACCTCGGACGACATTCATGACTAGAGCTGACACATCTGGTCTACCAATACCGAGTCGGTGGTGTTCGTTCGTCTGCAATAAGTTAGTACCCAGGAACCCAGGATTGTAGCTCAAAATTGCTGATATATCGTACAACATCGAAAGCTTTGTCCATGCTTATAACATCATCCGGCAGATGCCTCACTTCCTCCATAAGTCTTCGGGGTAGGACAATACGGTCACCTATCCAACATGATCAGCATTTTCCCATCTTTTTTTTTCTTAAGAAACGAGTCCTCTTCGTACCATCGAGAGTAGTCACCCTAAATGCCGTAGTAGATTTGAATAAGTCGTATCCCATTTTGTAGAATTCCCGGCCCCGCGTCACGAACGCCTGTCTTCGCTTTGATGCACTTCCATACTCTAGTCCGACTAACGGTAATGCACTGTTACCACTTCCAAGGAGCACCGTAGCGAGGAATACTGAGGTAACGATAACAGCAACGGACGCAAGGACAGGTCCCCGCTCCTCGAGGAAACTTGCAGCCACATCCATCGTTTTTCTTGGTGAACTCTCGTCCGTGTAAATTGTGCTTCAAGAGGTCGACTACTAAAGCCGCCAACTTTGAGAGGAGGACTCTTTAAGAGGTAGCAGATGGGTCCTTTTTATTCTGAACCTGCAACTCTTCGTGATCTGCGCAGGCTGGCAGGACAAGGGAAATAAATATAATTGGATGATGGGACCATGCACCCGTCTACCTATCATGTAGAAGTACACCAGATGCGCGGAAAGGGTTTCATTACAACCCGGGACTGAGCTTGCCCGTGCCACTAAATTACAAGGGAGACAGGGAGAGGGTTGGTGTATAAGTGGTACCGTTGATGGGGTATGAACCAATTATCTTCATCGCATTCAAACTCTTAGCCTGGGAACGAATACGACTTCAAAACTGACGTCTAATAGTTACAGGGTATATTACCATGTCACCGTTTGCTATTGGCTCTCATTAAAATCGTAGCCCTAAAGTTACTAAAGAAAAGAGACAGAGAGAGAGATAAATCCCTTGCATAATCCGTGCTACGTATACACAGCAGAACGCCAAACAACAAGATCCATTTATCACATGGTTCAAATCGCCAACAACCCAACCCAATGTATGTAATCAAACTTGGAGTAGTATTGTCCCTTGACTAACTCACGGAACTGCTTTACTTCCGAATACCCTGGCTACCTGGTAGGGTATGCTTCGATGCTGCGCCCGAAATGCATTCGTCAACACTAACCTAGTGCTTATTGAATACCGAAGTAGGCATTGCTTACCCAGGATGGTGGGCATCTGGAATCATGATTATGGAAGCGAGGTAGTAATCATACAGGCCAGCGTTACCGATCGTCGCCGTAGGATCTACTATAAACGGCAAGTGCAGAATACTGGCGAAATATACCTGTTGTTAGAACTTAGTGTCCTTGGATGATGATCCTATTAAAGGTCCATAATTACAAATTCCAGCATTGCACGAGCCACCGGGTCAAGGAAGCAGCCGGGTTAGCCTTGATTCAAGGTACCCTAAAAATATCGTACCAAGCCAACGGTAGCTAACTCCGGACGCGAACGGAGACGGTGAAAGGAGGTCGCGAGCAATTTCAAGTATTTGGAATATTTGGACACTTGGAAAAATAGAAAATAAAAAACCGAAATCAGAAGTCAGGCAGGATTTAACGGTTCGAATTCATATTGGAAGCTATCATTTGAGATTTTCCAAATTCGTACAATACATTATAACGCCCCGTGGAGTCACCTTAATTTGGTCATTTTTCGCCTTATATCCTCATTTAGGCACATCCGAACCTGTCTCAGCCCAGCCACCTTTAAGCTTATTTCTACATCCATAAGGCTTAGGCGACGCGCTTAGCGTAATGTAACTCCAAGGGTTGTCTTCCTTCTAGAAGCATTTCTAGTCGAAGACTTCCTCTCTCCTTAGACTGTTTGTTAACACATGGAGATGTTCTTGACACGGAGATCATAACCACGAAAGACACCCGAGAATAGAAACCCGGTAGGGTGGAAGATATCAAGAGAAACAACAACAGCCCTCGAAAATTCAAGGCAAAATATGAGATTGCGAAGTAATGTACATCTCATTAGACCGGCCATCTCGTGCTTGGATGAGGAATCCGAATACGAGTGTTTCGAACTTGAATGCGCAACTAAGGATGGTCTAGTGTCTAGACTCTAGTTGAGGATGGTCCAGTATAATCATACATACAATGATCTATCAGTCTTATGCAGACACCCACTGTTTTCCCACCAAAACTCACCAACTTTACAATACAATTATAAAGCGAAGAAAATAGATAAAAATATAAAGTCTTTAAATTAAATTAAAGCTTTAATTAAATAAGCTACCTATTTATATAAGTCATTACGCGTTATTAGGTATAATGATAGAATTGAATCTATGTAAAGTTAATAAAATATTTTGCCCACCAAAAAGTTTAGCTTTTTGGTGGGACAATTACTTTTCTTAACTTTACTTCATAATAAAAGGTGCAAATATACCGTAGTTAAATAAAATAAGATATAAGAATGAAATATAATCAATTATCTGTATAAAAACGTTAAGTTTATATTTTTCCTAATTTCCTCGCCTTTTTAATCGTATGATGAAGTTGGTGAGTTTTGGTGGGAAAATCGTGGGTGTCTGCATAAGATTGATAGATTAGTGTATAACCAATCCACAGCTATACTAGCCAACATCTATAAAGTCACTTTTGAGAGGTGCATGAAATTTCTACTATCTCTTACCTAGGGACCTAAACAGGGGCCAAGAATTAGCGCTTACCCAGTTCCATAGTGTTGACGTGTCGACGTGTCAAAAGGCGCTGTTTAATAGCTTTTCCAGTATATTTAAAAAAAAAAAAATAGTTTGATGAACGAACGCCACGTAGAATAGCGGGTGGTTTGAACTTGAGCTGTCGTGACGATTGATATGCGCTTTAGTACATACGGTCCTCATGTATCGGACTTCGTCATGGATATTATCTATGCGATGAGTAGCTGTGCCACCCCCCTTTTGAGTAAAGAGATGAACGACAAAGAACGCCTAGATATTAATACTACGCCCTCACAATTTAATTATTTGAGATCCGAGGCCACCTCGGTGTGACGTGAAGTCCCATCTTCGTCGTATCAAAACGACTTTCGAATATTTAGTAAGATATTTGAACGACTTTTATTAGTGTGATCATGTCTCTGCTGTTGAAGTAAGGAATGTTTCGTACTCATAGCTAATGCCCCAAATCCAAAATAACTACTGCAAAAATGGTAACCCCTTTGAGGCTCGATACTTGTGCATATATTGCTCCTTTCTGGATTTAAGACCACGATGGGAGCGTTGCTTTCTTTATATATAACCACCCGCATGAATAAAATAAGGGGTTGCTTCATAAACAAGCTACTTAAATAATAGCATTATTGTTTAGCACTTGGGTACCAAGCAGGTACTTGGCCTTAATTATTCGTCAAACTGGTATACACCCGGACTCCTGATTCATAGCTTACTTCACACGTGGACTGCCAGAAAATAGGAATTGATAAAGAGTAGCCAGCTCCTATACGATCACTAGCCCAATGCAGAGGCCGACTCCTTTTTCGGATATCGGCAACGTTAGGTTGAAAACGGGTTTAACAAAGCAATAACTACCCTATGTCGGAGATACCGGCAACATTTTGCCGAATATAATATTTAAGAAGCACCTAACCTAGTATCTACATCTTCTCTCCTCACTGACTTCCTCCTATGGTGACTGTTTATTATATATCTGTTTATACTACTAGACAAGAAACAGCTTCGGGGCCTATATAATCTATTATCCTCGGCCACCTGCACCCAGATATGATAGAGTTTAAGCATCGACCATCAATTATATCTATGGTTGTCCCAAAACTTATTGCCCGGTGGGAGTGTGGAATGATACCTACCAGAAGATGAGATGCCGAACAGCGTCATTCCCTGATAACACCGACATAATGCCTCTGGGTGTATATATCTAGATCTAGCATTCTAGATTCCTTAGTAGTAGGCATCGATTACTTGCCTACCTCTTAGACGGGATATATTTGGTTTCCGGGGGCTACTACATAGTTAGAACTTCTCGGTAGACTTCCCTAGGAGGTAGTGATAAGCTTTAGAGCCATAAAAGCCCCGCAAGGTAGAAACTTTTACGCCTCGTAGTCCAAATAAAAGGGCCAAATATAGAGGAGGCGAGATAATACGCGTATCTACCATAATCACCACACAATCCGCTGGCGCCTCTTCAAGCCCAATGGTTGATCCCCACTCCTAAGTAGATTCTCCATTCGTTGCCTTGCCTTTGGCTTTACTAATACCCATAGGGACATACCAAGACGACAAATACCAACATGGAAACAGAATAGACTAGTAATGGCTTGATCGCGTCTGGAAAGATCCATCTCGAACGACAATATAATCGTAGTACTAGCACAAAGAAAAGATTCAGGGACGCTTGAAAAACCTGTAATTCCAAATCGAATCGGCCCTTTCTGCATCATGTTTATATAGGGGCAAGAGTTCTGCGACTAGAATAGATTCGGTCTTACGAATATTTATCATATGCACCGCTCACCTAAGGCATGGCAGCCCAGCCTACCTGGCACTCCTAACCCCTATTACCGCGCCAATACCGTTTTCCTGGGATGCAAGACGTCGTAATATATCATCTTAGTCTCAGTCGTACGCGCTTGACAGACTCGCTTGGCGTCCGGAACGTAGGGCTGTCATCCCGTCCGCTCTTCATGCGCCCCGGATTCCCCATGCAGATGCAATAGATTTTCCCCGTACCCATTCCCCAACCCGTTCCTATTTTCACCAGGATTCGTCGTGCGGAACTTTCCTAATTCGACGATGATCGACTCGCAGCCAATCAGTTGTGTCCTCGATATGAACTCTGGCTCTACCGGCTATATTACCCCAGGCCCACCGGGAGTACCACAATCTCATCCAATATCTGGACAGAGTTAGACCTTGATCTAACCTGCACCGGAGAATTTCTGGATGGCGGCTTGTTGGCCTCGATTGGAGGCTTAGACGACCCGGTGCGTTGCGGAGATAGAGTTGAAGGGTGTTCGCTAGTATCGGCATCGCCTGCCCCTACTTTATTTCGTTCGGCATATAGTCGCATCAACCTTACGTGGGTTATATACTCATCTATATATATGCGCAATGGAACTCTGGGGCGAAAGAAGGCGAACTCGCTACCTCAAGCCTGGTCGCTCTAACGTACCCTGCCCCATAACTACCTACCTGTCAACGACAAGATGAAGTTCTCTTTGTTTGCGGCTGCGGCATTTGCCTTGTCGGCTGAGGCTCACTGCATCTTCCAAGTAAGCCTAACGTGAAATACAGCCTGGGAAGGTCAATAACTTACGAATTGTGATGTGCTTAGGAAGTATCAGTCAACGGCCAGAAGCAGGGCTCTCTAGTTGGTCTTCGAGCCCCGAACGACAACAACCCCGTCTACGATGTTACTTCGCAAGGTAAGAATGCCCGAAAGCTTTAATAAAGGGTCAAGAACTCTACAGAACAGCTATGGAGTTCTAATCAAAAAAGGAATGATAATCCGAAAAGATTACTGACCCTTCACTCATAGATATCATCTGCCAGAAGCAAGGCACCACCTCCGATAAGGTCATCAGCGTCGCCCCGGGAGACGAGCTGGGAGCCTACTTCGGCCACGTCATCGGCGGTGCACAATTCGCCAACGACCCCGACAACCCAGTAAGTAAAACCTACTTGCCCTACCTACCTACCCTCCAAGAAGCGAAGGCGACACGAGGATAGCTCTAACCATTATATGGTAGATTGCCAAGTCGCACAAGGGACCCGTCACGGCATGGCTCGCCAAGGTGGACAACGCGGCTACCGCGAGTAAGACCGGGCTCAAGTGGTTCAAGATCTGGGAGGACACTTTCGACACCTCGAGCAGGCAGTGGGGTGTCGACCACATGATTTCCAACCAGGGCTGGGTCAACTTCCAGCTGCCGCAGTGCATTGCTCCCGGCGACTACCTCATGCGTGTCGAGATCCTAGCCCTGCACTCTGCGAAGTCGCCGAACGGCGCCCAGTTCTACATGTCGTGCGCTCAGATCAAGGTCAGCGGCAGCGGCAGCTTTTCGCCCAGCCAGACCGTCAGCTTCCCCGGCGCCTACCAGAAGAACGACCCGAGCATCGTTGTTAACATCTACGGTGCCCTTGGCCAGCCTGACAACGATGGCAAGCCGTACAGCGCACCCGGCAACGTCCCCGTTATCCAATGTTAATTGTTAATTGGGCTACGCGAAATAGCGCGGTAGTTGCTTATGAAGGGATGGGGTTGATGGGCCACCTGGCATATCCTTGTCTATAATCAGAGAGCATATAGTCCTGCAAATCTATATTTGTATATGACTGCATCAAGAAACCCATTCTGACCGCCAATAAGCAGGTTAACGTGTATAAGCCTAGGCAGTAAGAAATTCTGAACGAAGTTGACATACCATAATGTTGAGAGTTCACTTTAAATATCCCATGTGACCGAGTCCTATCTGTATGGCCACTAAGAGATGCTTGCTGAAAAGTGTGGTTGACCTGGCTTTTGAATCATGTTATCGAGATAAGAACTTATTGGCCCTAGGAATATTGGCATTCAGAGTCACACTGCGTATACGTGCTTCGAGTGTAAGTCAGCAGGTGCGATGAGTCAATTCGACGATATAACCAGATGGGCCTCAAAAATCAGTATGTTTGACCTGACATGAGTGCGGTCGAATCCGTACAGTGATTTCGCCTAATTTGATTCATCGTACAAATACCCGTTGATGTAAGTTGGTTTGGTTTGGTACTTACCGAAGAAATTGGTGGTATTAATTGAGTCATTGGTGGCATGAGTTGAAGTTGAACAAAGTATGGCTGTGGATGCGGGAAATGGACCGTTGTGATCCACCGTTACGCAAGTCTCTGCCGTCTTCCGACTCGAGGGATGGGAATCGTTTCATCAGCCGCTCTCTTACCCTAGATGTTTCTATATTTGAAGGATTCGTCTGAGATGAGCAAATCCTTCCGTGCGGGGAGGTAAGGGAACATTTAGTGTAAGCAAAGTGATGAGACGATCATCCTATCCTCTCAGTCTTCTCCGCCAACCGTATTGAATCTTCCTTATGCAGTTATTATGGTCTTCTATGTAGTGTATGTCAGGTTGCTCAGGCTGACTGGGTGGTTAGGCACCTCGATCGACCCATAGAAGTGGCGCCGTGGGGCAGAATACCCCGTTGAGACAAGGGATTGTGCATAAGCGATGTTGCCCTACCAATCATCATCCTTCTCTTCCTTGCTCTATCCAACTGGGATTTCCCAGCGAATGAGCTGATTTGAAAGTAGGCTGGTTCAGCTGAACTTACTGTGCATATCGCGGCAGCCAGGGCTATGCGGATCCCTGTGAAGAGCCGCTTGGGGTCCAAATATTTTAGGGTATTGAGTGTCCCGCTGCTACTCGAGTTGAAGTTGCTCAAGAAGAACGGAATAGAATAATATATAATGACTTGAAACCTATTATTATCGAGAAATATTAGTTCTCAAGAAAAGTGTATATCGTCAATAAACATAGCACGTGCCGAAATGGCACCGCCGACATTGCAAACCTCAGTTAGTGGGTTGAGCATAAGCTCCCCTATTGAGAAAGCAGCAGATATATCCGAACAGAAAGAAATCGACGCGATCTGGAAAGATGTTTACAACAAAGTCGTCGAGCTCGCCGGTGGGGATCCGAGACGGGTTCAAGGGACCCTCGACATCAATGCTGTTCTTAAGTACGTTGACGACGTGCAAGCCTCGAGCAAAAAGAAGTCCGAGAAATTCGGCACGTTCAAGAGTATAGTCAGTAGAACGCTACAATGTATAAATACTGTTGGAGGAATAGTTGCCGACGGTGCTTCAACCGTGAGTATACCCACACTGGCAAGCCAGTGGTCTGTGCCCATTGATTTCGATGCCCATAACAAGACTCGTTAACAAAAGTTCGCAGGTCTTTGCCCCAGCGGGGATGTGCTACAACGCACTCACCTTCGTTATACAAGCTTGGCAGGGCTATGAAGGTATCTTTGATAACCTCGCCGAGTTGCTTGAGAAATGCACAGAATTTCTCGAGCGCCTCGAGTCCTACCAAGGAAAGATGGATAAGAGGCTTACACGTGTTGCGGTCCAGAACCTTCGACTATTCGTCGAAATATGTGATCACACAATCAAGCTGCGCAAGAAGCACAATAAGCTATTCGCGTTCACGAAGCAGCTATTCTTGAATGACAATGGCATTCAGAACCTGCTTAGCTACATGGATCGGCTCAATGCGAAAGAAGCACTTCTGGTTAACGCGCAGACTTACAAGCTCGTGAGTGATAGCGCTGGAGACATCAAGTTGATGCTTGACGGCCAGAAGGAGCAGAAGAAGGAACAAGAGTCAAAGAAGTGGAGGGCAGCCATCGCGAAGGCACTAGGCTTCCCTACCACGTCGTTAGACAAGGACGGAGAGCCGATTCCGTCTTGGCAAAAGACTTTTGATGCTCGTAAGAACATGCTGGTCGATGACACTGGCAAGTGGATCTTAGAAGATGAGGCATTCCTAGAATGGACGGACTCGAAATCTTTTAAGAAGCCCGTAATGGTTTTGGGGGGCAGGAATGGCTCTGGAAAAACGTCGGCGATGGCCAACACTATGAAATATCTGAGGAAGATAAGTCGGGTTGGGCCAACCTCCCGAATCGTCACGCCTTACTTCTTCGTAGATGTCGACAAGAAGAAATCTGATGATGAAGATACCAGCACTGTTCTAGAGTTAGTTTCGCGGGCGTTGCTCTGGCAGATTTCGATAGCCTACGAGGCGATGACTAAATCCGTGTACCAAATCCTCGAGAAAACTCCTGAATTCGATGGGTCGCTCGACCTCTGGCACCAACTATTCATTAACAACAAAGAGCGCACAAACCCGGATACGGCATTCTTCTTATTCATCGATAACTTTGACGAGACACTCGTTCCACTACTCGAGAAACTGACCTCCGGGGCCATAGGCAGGAAGACTCGGGTCTTCTTAACCGCCCGTCCGCAGCTGGTTTCGGAATGGCTCGAGAAGGAAAGAGGAATCGAGTTTAACATGATCGCAATTTCAGAGCACAATAGCGACGATATTGATAAGTATATTATTTCTCGAATGGATAGCATGTCTATCCTCAAAGATCCTAGTCGCCCAGGTATTTCCGAGTGGCGAGAAAAGATCCTAAGGACGTTACGATTCAAGTGTGCCGGCGATTACTTCAAGCTAAACTCGAGTCTTGATGCCCTTGCAAAGGTCGATTTAATCGATGATATCAACAAGGTGCTTGCGGACGCCGATAAGACTCGTGTCGATCAGATAGATGCTGAACTTCGACGGCTCAACAACTCTCGCACTATCAAAGAGATTCAAGAAATAAACGAGATTATCCTATGGATCGAGACTGGCCGACGTTGGTTGACAATCGACATGATGGAAGACCTCTTGTCTGTGAAATACCGGAATAGCTCGGTTGCGCAACTCCCTAACCCCATTATCCCGCTTACGCGGCGAAAGACAGACTCGCCAAATATTGAGAGCATCGGCCAGGAGGCTACGCCAAAAACTCTGACCATATCACTTCTTCCTTTCGCCCAGAAACTAGCGGAGAAATACCCAATATTCGCTGTAAAGGATTCAGGATACATCGATTGGCGCTCTCCAGAAATTAAAGATAGAATCCCGCCAAAAGGTTCCGACCCAGATGCCGTAATGGATGTTGCCGCATCGGGTCCGCAAATAATCCAAGAGTCTGAAATTGCTATCGTCAATCATTTTCTTAGCAACGTATGCCCTCCCGATCTCTACAAGAGATTCGAATTCGAGAATTTTTTCCGTAAGAAGCTCGGAGCGAAACACAAGGACTACATCTGCCTTGATCCTGATAACGCGGATATCAAGGCTGCCATAGCCTGCTTGATCATACTTACGGAGGAAGAACTGAGGAACAAACGAGGTCTCCGCCAATATGCAATTAACTGGCTATTTGACCATTTGAAAGAGGTTGATCTCTCGGCGGCTGATCGAGGTTTGAAGGCACAAGTTGGCCCGCTCCTCGTGAAGTTATTTACGGAGGAGTGTGGGATCGACTCCTTGTTCTGGCCCTTTGAGTTGGATGTGAGCAATCAAACTTGGGAAGGCGACGAGAATATCGATCTTCGTTACGCCAGGATTGAATGGGTCTATTCTACGGCTGGCGTTCAGGAAGTCTCCCGTTGGCTGAGAGACTCTTCGGTGACAAAGCTCATTACTAGCGACCACCCAGCCGCTTCGTTCGTCACAGAAGTAAAGAGTTCCGCCAATCTACACAAGGCAGTGCTCTCATACGCTGCTAAACATTTGGCAGACCATCTATTCCGTCGTGTGGAGTTCCTTAACCGTCATTTCCGTTGTGCATGTTGTTTTATTCGCGGGTATCTATCACGAGTGAGTCCTCGAGCTTCGTTTTAGTGGCAAGCGAAAAGTCTTAGCTAATAACTCTTATTTAGCTTGACTCAAAAAGGGCATCCCAGATGCCCAATGATCCGTTAGTATATACCGAGGAGCTCAATACGCACGTGCTCGATGGGCTCGAAAGCGCACAATTCACTATTGAACAAGTGAATGAGATTGAGGCATTTGCAACAGAAGTGCTTCAAAAAAAAGATACACCAGAAGAGAAGTCGAGTTGGGAGACTCATGGTGCATTAATTGTATTTCAACTATGCGCTTCTGAACCCAGCGCCGTTGAGATTTATCAATCCCGTGCACGAAAGGCGGTCGATCTCAACCCTCGGAATTGGCACGCGGTTCATTTCATCGCAAAGCAGCGAAACACTGGCGACGAAGAGGCAGTGCAGCTACTATCGCGGGCTAAACAAGAAATTGACAACATCCGTGCTCGGGATTCGGAATGGATCATGGACGATTCTAATTCGGCGTTGTTAGCACGTATTACGTTGGATTTAGGAGACCGACTGTGGGACTTGTCTCAGGACTACCAACTTGCTGCACGTACCCATAGGGAGAGTCTCGAGTACGACTACGTCCGCTTTGCGGACTATACCAAAGTTCTCACTCGATACCAAAAACACGGGGCATTTTCCGAGTTTATTGCTTTTATCGAGACGCTGAACAAGACCAGCGAGACTTGGGCTGAGTATTTCGACGAGTTGGTTTACGGATTCGTCTATGAGCTGACGAACGATTCGGAACCTAACAAGCTAGCCCAAGCTGCGGATGAAACCAACCGCTGGGACGTCATTGAGGCTTTCTTCACCCTGGCGTTAGATATGGGTGTAAAACGAGAAAACCACGAACTCCTATTCCTTATCCGGCACGGCTTTGCAAAGACGCTTGCGAGCGCCGCCGACGGGCTGCAGGAAGACAAAGTTATCGCCATCCAAGAAAAGGCCCTCGAAGATGTTAAACTTCATCCCACTGATGCTTTATCTCGGTATGATATAGACGATATGACTAACTCTCTCTCCGAGAGCTACTTGCGTAAAGCGTTCCAGCCTGGCTTAGTCGTTGACAAGGTTGAATTTTACGGGTCTCGTATTGCCGACTTGCTGCTGCTAGATGTCACGAACGAGAGGCTAGACATTTGGGGACGCAACATTACTATATGCTGTCTAATACGATACCACCATAAGCGTAAGAGCGGCTCGAGACTCGCCAAGGAGTGGACGCAGAGGATAGTACAAACAAGCATCGAACTTCTTTCGGATGAAGACGAGGATAACGATGCAACGGCATATTGGCTGCTAGATCGCCTACTAACTATTGTCGAGGATACGAAGCATAGTCGAATTCTGTGGCATTTGCGTAACTTGGTGAACCATGAGGCTCTAGTCAAATGGCAGGATTGGACGGCCAATCATGTTAGTACACCGAATGGTACAGTTACAAATGGTAACTCTACCCCTGCAGCTATCGACACTGTCATTAAAGGAAGCGAGGACTCTGGTAACGTAATGCTCGAGCCGCCTACGCCATCAAAAGCTACCAGCGACAATGCTGCCGCAGCTCCTAGGGAGCCGTCTTGGTATGTGTGGTGTGACGGCTGTGAGAAGCGGTGGGCAGTGGCAGATGCGCCTCTGTATACTTGTGCAGACTGCTTAGGAGAGGTTCAGCTTGACGGCGAATGCTATGAGCTGCATAAGAAGGGCGAGTTGAAGAAGAAAGGATTGAAGTGCACGAAGGAGCATACCTTCATCGAAATAGCTGCTTTCGATGCAAGTTTGTATAAAGACATTCCAAAGGGTTCAGTACCTCTGCCCGATGCCAAACCCGAGGAGAAGAGGTGGATGTCTCTTGACGAGTGGAAAGATGAGTTGAAGAAGCTGTATTTGAATGGCGATACTGTCGAAAGTAATGTGCAAACGCCTAAAGTTGTGGTGTAGATAAAGCTGTATGTAAAATGTTCTGATAAAAGAGGCGTTTGTGGGGGCATGAAGGGTGAGAGAACCGTTTGATAGTATTGGATCAATTAAATGATGAGGATGATGATGAGGTATGAGAGAAGAAGGGCTAAGTTAGGTACCTAACCTTTTAAGTTATATGTTGGAGGTACCTATGTACCTAGATAAAGATTAGGAAATTTCAATGAAGCGTTGTAGGTTCGAAGACTGCGGGGTCCTATACCTACCTAACTTAGTGCCCTAATTATAGGTATCTTCAGGTACCTAAGGTACCTCGAACTCAAGTCCATCGCTACTACTTCATACCTCTCTTCTGTCACCATGAAGACAAACAGCTTATAGAAATCTCATAATACAACGTCCTCGTTCATCATATAATAAATCAATTCATAACAATCGTAATTTACCAAACATCCCAAACCCATATCCTCATCACCGTCTCAAATCACCCACCTCAGCAATAATAGGCAACACACTCACCACAACCGTCTCATTCATCGCGCCCCCACGATACGCATACGTAAAAGTCCAGCCAGACCCAGCACCACCATGCTCGCCTTTACTATTCACGACCACAATACCGCTCTGCACATCCGGGTACTTCCGCAGCATCCGCCGAACGGCGTCCTCGGCAGCTTCTTGGGGACTCATACCCTGCCGCAGATTCTCGACCGCCTGGTAGCAGGGCAGAAAGCGCATCATGATGTCCCCGTCACCCGTGGCGCCGCACCCGCCAACGTCTCCGTCGACGTAGGAGCCGCTGCCCGTGATGGGGCCGTCGCCGACGCGGCCGGGGACTTTGCGGCCGGCACCGTTGGTAGAGGTTCCTGCTGCCATGGTACCCGAAGAGTGTAATGCGATCATGGAGATCGTGTCGTGCCCCTCTGGTTTATTTCGCGGCCCTAATGATGATGTATATGCGGGTGAGTTTGAGTCGAGAGAAAGTGGCGTGTAAGGGCCGCAAGAACTAGACGGGTCGGGCGATACATTGATGCGGTAGTTTGGTTGGCAGTCCTCGGCCTTCCACTGTTCGCAAGATGCAGCAGAGTTCTCCGTCGTCAGGTTTTGCACAGTAAACCCATTTGAAATGGCAAAGTCAGTCACGAAGTCACCAGCAAGTAGCGTATGCGTTGTATGTTCCAATACCGCCCTCGCAACTGATATTGCTTCCTTGACGCGCCGAAGAGCCGCGACAGCCCCTGACTTCATACTTGTGCCATCCATTATCATTGCGTCAAGTGTTGTCTGCTCATATCAGTTTGGCTGGTACAGGATGTATTTGATAAACGAACGGTAACTATTCCCTATCTTACCTCACAATTCTCATCAGGAGAGCCGCCGTAGCCCACACTTCCATCACACTGGTTGGCTTCGCAGGTGGAACACCCAAGTTCAACAGCATCAAGAGCCGATGTCTCCGGCTTCAAGAGAGACAGGTATGCCGCATCCGTAGCTGCAGTAAAAGGGCCGCCCCAAGTGTTAATGACCATCGGCAGGCCAGGCGAATTATCAGTATCTTGTCCACACGTGGCAACAATTGACGTTGATAACCAGGCAATCAGAGATGTCAGCCCAACTCCACGGAGGTGAGCCATCATGACGATTAAGCATAGGGTCAGTGGGATGAGATACCGAAATTTAGCGAGCGACACCGCCGCGTTGGACAAAGAAATAATCAACATCAATACATAGGTATTCAACCAACGTTGGTACCTAGACATGTAGTGTTTAAGTTGATAACGATGTTCCAGCAGCCAAGCTTTCTCCAATTCCTTATCATTTGATGATGGGGCAGTCGTATCATCAAGCTAACCCGCCAAAGCAACTGAAAAGAGATACTCGGAATGCCCCCGCAATCGACTTGCAAGCGATATCAATCAATCTAAGTCGTGATATTACATTTATGTTTTCACTCATTCATCGTCTCAGACTAATTACATGTTTGAAGGATTTATCTTCTAGATTAATCTATGCTTTCACCGTACTTATATATTCTATGTGAGCTATGTTCCTTTTCAGCTTTAATATGTGAGACCTGTTTCAAATAGTATACCAAGCTTTTGATCGATTGGATACTTCTATGCTTCGCTGCAAAGCACGACATAGCCTATGTGTAGGTGTTTTGAGTAGTAAAGAAAACGGTGTATTGGACGTAAACAAAATACACTGTGGGTATAATTCATTTGCTGTTTTAGACCTCATCCTTTTTAATCCAATTCGACGCTCGCAATTGCTTCTTTGACGAATATATCGTCACCTAGTGTAGGTTTTCGTTCAGCTTGGGCACTCGCGGAACCAGGCGTGCCTGGGATCGACTCCCGAGACTCAATGCTTGCCCAGTCGGTTTCCTCGTCAGCCTCACTCCTACTAGCATCGCTATCTGTCTCGAGGACGGCACCAGGCCCGCGGTGTCTCATGTTGCGTTTAAGCATGCACATCTCGATGGCGATTCCCGGGCCAAAGGCACACCCCACCACATAATCCCGGACCCGACCACCAGGGGCCATTGCATCCATATCTTTACTCCGTAGGCGGTCCAACACGCTGAAAATAGTTGCCGAGCTGGAGTTCCCGTGATTCATGTATCGGTCATAACTTGCGCGCATGTGCTCTGATGAGATACCCATCACCTTTTCAGCACCCGTTAAGATAGTCAGGCCACCCGGATGCATCGCCCAATCAAAGTCGGATGCTTCTTTGCATTCAGCAGGGAGACCAGAAACATTTTCCAGCAGGTCGATAAAACTCGGGCGCAGTATTTCGGTTGCTAGTTTCGGAACTCGAGGTGAGAGTACAACCTTCCAACCAACCGGGTCTACGTCAAAGCCAAGATCGGCCTCGGTCTCGGGGATGATCTTGTGTTCCCACCCAAGTAATTCGTAGATTGGTTCAGCGGTTGGCTGCCCGATTCCGTTACTGAGAACCAAGGCGGATGCACAGTCGGAAAATAAGCAAGCTCCAATGCGCGTTTCTTGGAGCTCATCAATGCTGTTCAGCTCACTGCGAACCAATGTTGTGCTAACTTCGAGAGCAACACATAGAATCCTAGCAGCTTTCCGTCTCATTGCGTGACCCAAAGCTAAATTGGCAGCAGTACGTAGTACTGCTAATCCACCCGCACAACCGACTCCGTGCAACAGAACTTTCTCTACTTGGTGAGTAATACCCAACCCCTTCGCAACGAAATGATCAAATCCAGGGTTAGCACTGTCAGTACACGTCGTCGAAACTATATGAGTAACCTCGGATAGATGGATGCCGGCTTCTAGAATTGCTTTCCTAGAAGCCTCAATGGCGAGCGGAACACCATCTGACATGAAAATCCTGTGGAGTTCTGCTATTGATGGTGCTTCAGGTAGGTTGACTGAGGAATGATCTGAGGTACCAATAGATGAGCGCGTGTCGATACCCGTGTATTTGTTTATTGAGAGCACCTTCTGCATACTTAAGCGACCGTCCATCAGTACGTAAAATCATTCATTTCCGGGGGCAACCTACGCAGGAGAGTCAGGATAGTATTTAGTTGCGATTTTGTCTACCTCGTCTGACTTGAGAGAGTATGGAGGGTATCGGGCTCCTAAGCCGATGATGGAGAGGCCCAGCTCCCCGAACGTATTTGACGATGTCATTGCCCTTAGTCGTGTGCTGGTTTCTATTGTTCGATCACGTATTGAAACTTATCGCGATGTAAAAACAACCTTTTGAGTGGTAGTAGAAGAGCGTAGGTTAAGATTCTCCCCCCGGTAACGTTTGTTCAACGCGGTAACGCTAAGCGACGACGGTTTAGTAGGATATAGCACGAAGCTCTTGTGTAAGTTATCCCCTGGCTAGACTAAGCTAGGAAGTTAAGAAGCTAATAGAAGAAAAAGAGAGTATGAGACGCCAAGAGATTTAACTACAAATTTCATAGGTATTAGGTATGTTAGGTGGTTATATCATAAACGATCTATACATTAGTTAGGTCTGTAGAGGTAGGTTATAATAAATGAGGAAGAAAGTTGAAAGGGCCGATCATTGGGTACAAGGACTGATAATAGAACTTTAAAGCGTCTGGTGTTTCGTCCGACAGGTGCTACTGATACACTAGGAGGTAGGTACCCAGGTAATATGTCTAGCGTAAACCGAGGCACAATTAAAGGGTATAGTGGTTGATCAGGGTCACTATCAGGGCTATTAGGGTATGACGTTCGAGTTTGAAACGATTATGACACAGGCGATAGCGGGTGGTAGCAGCGAGGTAACGAGGCAAGCAGTTGCCAAGTAGGTACCTACCTCCTAACCTGCATATGTTGAGAGCTAGTGGCTATTAGTGTGGTCCAGCTTGTAAACCCGGATGGGATGAGAAAAGTATTTTTTTACATTTTATAATTGATAACTGCGGATTTGAAGATCTCGAACGGGATAGAAGATGATCTAAGATGTTTATTTCGACCCGCATCGTGCGAATTGCGCTCCTCCGTCCGTACATATGTACATGTATGCTTGTACATCTGTAAGTAGAGATTTACCTAGCTTCCGTCATTACATGATGTATCGATGTAACCTCCGGTCTAGAATAGGGCAATCACATAGCCCCTCTTGCCTCGTTGATATATACTATACTAGGTTAAGCATATACGTACGAAGAGTGTTAGGTAATTCGTGAGAAAAAAACTCGTTAAATTCTGGGGTAACATTATAATAAGCACTATTGGCCTTAAGCACTTTACTTCGTATCCCAGACCTAATTGAATACACATACGCAGTACATTAGCAGATTAGGTACGAATTCCCAACCAAATAAGAAATCATGAATCATCATTGCCACTCATGGTGTTCCAATATTTAAATTGCCATGTTAGTTGAATATTGCCAAAAATATACGGCGCCATTTGCACGACTTGAGACGCCTCGCACATGGCATGTAAGACAGGGCTTATGCAGGGGATACCTTGTTTGTACAACATTTTCACATGCATGAGCCTATGAGGTCCCTTTTAATGCACGTGCGTCAATACCCCTTCCTGCCTGTTACAATGATTGTAATGAAGTTGTATTGGGTAAGTATTCTAGAGGGAAGATCTAGGTTTATATACATGTGGGTACCCCACATGTCATGTGATGCATGACACTGCCCTTCCCGAAGCATGGGTTCAGGAACGATCGGCTTTTAGATTTGTATCTAGGCGGCGTTTGTAATAAAATAATATCTTCGCTACATACACCTCGCTACTGTCTCACATCTTATTTTATATAGCCCAAGATCTACCTGTAGCAATGATTCTAGCCAAGTTGCCCTTCGCCATACATGCCCTTGTCGAGACAGCGGCGGCTCTATCGTTCATATTCAATCCAGAAAAGCAACTTCCTGGATGTAACACGGCCGCAAAGCTCATCCTGCGCCAGTACGGCGGCTTACTGCTATCAACCAATCTCATCTGCCTTGTTATTCTCTCCGAACCTAACTTCACTGATACAACTCGCCTACTCGCAGCCGCGTTAGGAACATATCACATCTGGCCATGCTATCGAGCTTATGTTCGTATTAGTCAAAATATAGAGGGAACAGGCAAGGGAAAGCCAGTTTTAGGCGGTCCTCTATTGCATTTGATAGTCCACCTGGCCTGTTTTGGAATGTTTATATGGACTTCTTGTGTCTCCTGAAAGACGCCCGGCAACAATTCGCTCATCACAATGCAGTCTCATAATTACTAATATAGCATTCTAAGATATCAATCTAAGCAAGGCGGAACTTTCGCTACATGTGTGTTCGTGGTGAACCACTCGTGATCAGCGCAAACACCATTCGAGTCTACAGACCAAGTCCCATCTTCAACCAGCGATGCCCAATGACGAAGGGCCTCAGCAAGTTTAGGATCTCGAGGCGGACCCCAGGCCAACCTATGTCGGAATTCGCAAGCATTAGGCAGTCCTGAACTTGTGATGAGACGTACGACATCAGAGTTATTCGTGTCGGCTATCACGTACAATCCGCTCTGGTAATTAACCGTGAACTTCCCGAAGCCCCGGTCTCTATCGAAACAGTTAATATACATGTTCGGATCATTACCGACGTTGTAAGGAACTGCGTCGATGCCAGGGAATAGAAGAATAGGCCAATTCTCGTCTCCGGAGTCCCCCAACCAACGTGCCTAGCGCGTTAACCCGGATGTCTCTACTGCATATGTGACGGCGAATAATTATAGCGTAAAGGTGCTAATCCCTAGCGCAATGAATAGTAATCCAGGCCGTTGCGCTCTAGTAAGGAATTCGGCAGCGAAAGAGCTGATGTTATATGGAGCCAGCGACTCGAAACCCAAAGGCGCAAGTCGGTGAGGGGTATTCCCAGTTCCAGAGAATATGTGTAGCTCACTAATAGAAAGGAGTCGGCTCCAGGCCGTGAGAACCTCCTCGATATTGTTTTGCGCCCACGGTCGAACAGCCATAATACTTCGTCACATTGCCTTAAAAAGCAATAGGGAATACCTCCCGTAGGAAACATATCTTCTCTTATATCACCAACATAATACTTATCCAACTCCATTCATCATATTAACCTCTACCAAATTACATTTTCTTAAAGGGACTAGCTCCATTATATTATATATATCTGATTATTAAATATAATATGTATATTGTCCCTTTATTACTTCCACGGCAGTCTCTAGGTGCCATCAACTATTGTCGTTTATAGCCCCCGTCCATCTCGTGAAACTCCGTCACGGGTCCGGATTGCCATCCCATACTCTCGAGTTCCGACCTAGGTTGACCATGCGCTTCATATACTCGAGGTTCACTTTGAGTTGGAGCTTCGTGTACTGGTTGACCGTATGCCTCTTGTGGAGTGTATGGGGAGATGGGACTCGGCATTTGTGATGCATGATTCTGACCGCGTAGCTCGGGTATCTGTGGAATGGGTGGCTGAGGATATCCAGCATGTCCCTGAAGCTCCGACGTATTAGGTGAGCTATATGCGGACACTGGCGAAACGTTGTCAACCCGGGTAACTTCTTGGCTTTTCAGCACACCTAGATTTTGGCTACCATCAAGCTCAGGTTTCCCGCTGTATTCCGGACCAACAGGTGGCGACACCGTTTGACCACCGTTCTTACCATACCTCCGTCGTCTCCAGAAGAAAAATACTGCGAGGCCTATAAGCGCAAGAGCGGCTAAGACCCCAACCACAGCTCCAACAATTGTACCCGTATTAGATTTGTTGGCGGAATCGCTATTCAACACTCCGGACTCTGAAGGCCCTCCGCTGCCTTGAGAGCTTGAACTTCCGGATCCCCCCGAAACCCCGGTCTCTTTCGGTCCGGAAGCTCCACCGTTCGATGTTTGCTCCACTATCGCGGTTATTATTTATATAAGATGAAGAACCACGTATCAGACTTACAGGATTCGGTAACTCCAGCTGGAGTTGTTAGCCCCTTGGCAGCACTACAATATAGGTCGAACACCAGCAATGCCGAACTGACATCTTCGGTCGCTGTCGAATCACATGAGTACTTCACATCAGAGGTGATGGCATTACGCATAAAGCCAGACATGCCACTTTTCAAACAAGCGCACGATGCGAGGGCCTTTGGACCATCGGGACAGAGATCATAGGTTTGCTTCGGAGATAAAGGTTAGACATCAAGTAGCAATTCTACGTAGGATTTATGATCTTACACTTAGTACTCCATACGACACTGCAGATTGTGCGCAAGGGGCTAGCGAGCTATATTCAGGTAGCGCGGTAATATGATATGTCACTACCCTATACATCAGCAAATATTCGGATAAGACGAGAAGATCTGCTGCTTACTGTCGCCAGGGGGGTCCGAAGTTGTTGGGAATGACGAGGTTCCTTTGATCAGCCCGCAGTAGCCTGAAAAAACAGCTTGTGCCGAGTCTATATCCTCAACATGTGATGAGCATGAGGATTTCACGGACTTGTTGATTCCCTGACTAGCGAGCAAAGAATTCTGGTTCTTATTGCATACACACGTTGCGAGGAGGCTCGGCTCTGCAGGGCATAGATCATAAGTCTGCCCCCCAATATTAGACGACACGAAGATTACACCAATATCTAGGTCAAACTCACCATACTCCTATATTACGGTTAGGAAAAAGATCCTCGACGAAGACAATGACCAAACAAAAATACTAAAACTTACTGAACGATGTAAGCCAATCCACTCGCGGCGCAAGGCGCGAGATCCTGCCACGCTGCAAAGTCGGTAATATATTGCGTTACTGGATTAGAGGGAGTTGGGAAAGGTGTAATTGAGGCCTGGTTACAGTATGCGTCAAACACGCTCGCCGCACTCGCTTGGTCTTCGGACGCAGTCGAACCGCAACTACGACTAACTGAACTCGAAATCCCCGTCGATATCGAGGCGAAGTTGTTATTCTTCGTGCAAACACATGATTGAAGATCTGTTACTGCTTCGGGGCAGTTTTGATTTGTTTGCGCCTGGACATTCTCAGATACTGCGGCCGCTGCACATGGGGCCTAAGTACAATTAGCATCATATTCGAACGATCGGCTACCTGTCTAATCCGTATCTCTAGACTTATTATGTATTCTGGCACATGAGATCTCTCTTGCAAGTGAACATAAGAAATCATGATTGAAAACAAGATAACACAACACTATTAGTAAGAAACCGAACTTACCAATACGGTGAAAATAGAAAGATCAGTAACATAAACAACCTCTTGCGCTCTCGCAAATGATGCGCTTAAGCAAGCCCAAACGAGCGACGACAGTAGATGAGGCATTATTCCTACCTTTTCATACTCAGGCCTAAGGATAGAAAACCTTAATGACACCTCCCAAGGTAGGTGAATATAGTACCTAAGATGTGCAAAGGCAGACGATACAGCTTAAAAGCAAGAAGACGGACGAAATATACCAAGAACCTGGCGTCCTAATCATCACAGGTAGGTAGTCGAACGTAGGTAGGCTTTTCCATCGGTTTCTCGAGGGACCACTCCCTATCTATGCCCTATGCCACACCGCGTGCCCTTGTTCACGAAGCGCCATACCCCTGACAGCTGAAGACTGACAACGCCCGCCAAGCACGTAAAAGAACGCCATTCTACCCAGCTCGGGAAAAGCTGAAGGGCTAGAGAAGATTGATGCAGCCACTAGTCACCGATGGATTATTAGCGACGGTTTTGAGATAAATGAGCTGCCGTTGGGCATGCGCTAGGTAGTACCAACTTCATTTCAGAAACGCCAAGATTAGGTATAATCAATCCACTTACACGTCTCTTGTTTCTTTACTGTAACTAGCTGTAAAAATATGAATGCCCTGAGAAAATAAGCCAATTGGCAGCTGATGAGGGGTTATGCCCATCGGATTCTTCTCGAGCCATTTAACACCCTTAATATATCAGTCAAAGTTGTATGACATCAAATTCCGATCCTTAAAAAAATATTGGGATAAAATACGACGTGCTTTGCTTATATAATCGTAATAAAAACCCCACGAAATTTGTAAACTACGGCGCGAAATATGATAACTTCAATGACTCTTTCATATTTCCTATCATCTGTATACTTAAGTCTACGGTTAGTTAAACATCCCCGTTTTAAATTCGTGGGAAGCCTGTCGTGAATGATTACTTATGGATATGACATTACCTCATGGTTCCCGTCACAACAGCACAATAAGAAGTTCCAATGGCTGTTGGACGTGCCGACTGCGGCGCAAAAAATGTGATGAAAATCGTCCTGTATGTGACGTCTGCGCCGCACTCCACATCACTTGTCACTACGGTCAGGACAAGCCAGAATGGATGGATGGCGGCGCAAGACAGGAAGAGATGGCTGAGCGTCTCAAGCATGAAGTTAAAGAAAATGCCCATCTCCGTCGCGAGGTCCGCGAGGTCCGCGCGATCCACGTCCCGGGCGAGCTTCTTGGGGCAACGACATCAGAAAGTCTCAACAGTGAGATAGAACCGTGTCCCGAGGCATCCGCCATCGCCATCCGCCTCCAACGTGGGGCTGATTGTAAAATCGTCAGCAAGGAAATTCATGACAATGCATCCTTTGGTCGTTCTTGTACTGTTCTTATTACGTTCTACCTCGAAAATTTACTTCCCTTCTTATTCCCATTCTACTGTCCTTCCCCCCTCGAAGGCGGTCGGTCCTGGATCTTGGAGATGATGATAAGCAGTCCAGTAGTACGGCAGGCCACTCTATGTCAATCTTCATACTTCTTCTCCCTCGCCCAGGGAACAGCTAATCACCATGCAGTCTGGGAGACGGTGCTCTCGCAGACCAGAGATGCATTTGGGGTGCTAAGAAAGTCACTGCAGGTTATCGATGGCTCAAGCATCACAGAGCACCTACACGGCGCCGTGAGGATTATGGCAAGCGTCATGCAAATGCAGCGTTTCGAGATTACTGTCTTATGCTTCGATAACTGCCAAGCGCATCTAAATGCCGGCTTGGCTCTTTTCAAACAGCTTCTCGAGAGCCCTGGCCCAGTCGAATCGGCGGGGCCTAGTTCAAACTTCAACTCTGTCGTAAACCGTCTCGGACCGCCGACATGGATTTCACCCGCCCAGGATGTCAAAGTTCAGAGTGCCGAGCAGGCTGCTTTTCGTTTCTCGTCTGCCCTTTTGATCTTTGATGACATCGTTGCCAGCACGGTTCTTCAGGAGAAACCTAGGCTTTATGAGTATCAACACTGCCTCCTAAGTGACTCCAATGGCACCGGTCCCCTACTCAATCTTGAGACAGTTGTAGGATGTCAAAATTGGGTATTATTACAGATTAGTGAAATTTCCGCGCTCGATGCATGGAAGAAGCAGTGCAAGACAGCAGGAAACCTTGATGTTATAGACCTAGTCCGTCGCGCTACAGCTATAAAGGAATTTCTAGAAACTCATCTTACTCGACTTGAAGCCGAGTCGTCAGCTATTGCACAAAATGGCAACAGCCTATTAGATGCCTTCAATGTGCATTATTACCAGCATTCAAAGACATCCGTTTGCCAGAGCCGTCTGACTACCCGGGTCTGGGCTCATGCAGCCTTAATTTATCTTATCATTGTTGTTTCCGGGTGGCAGCCCGCCAGCGTCGAAGTGCGTTATCATGTTGGTCGAGTCATCGACATTTTAACACATGCAGCATCGCCGAAAGCGTTGCTACGTACGATGGTATGGCCATTCTGCGTAGCAGGCTGTCTCGCAGAACCGGCACAGGAAGCTGATTTACGCGAAATGGTGCTCGCGTTGCAACCGCCAAGCGTCTTCGGCACGGTACGCAAAGCGCTTGAGATTATGGAGAACGTATGGCGTAACAGAGACACAAGTGATTCTGCAAGCCGCGACCTTGCCATGTGCTTTAGAAGTCAAGGTGAACTAGTACTACTTGTTTAAAGACAGTCAAGGAAAACGTAAGTGTCAAAACCTCTCTAGGGTACGAAATTTGGTCATTTACATTGACGTAGGCTTTGACATCTAAGTATGAAGATTCCTTAAATCCTCATTCCGGCTCGACCTTGTTATTTAAACTGTACATAACCCTTGTCCTTCACAAACGTGGCGTGCCATGGCACATTTCCCTCGTGATTGGCCAACTGCGCAAAGAAGTCGCCGTGCGCAGCACCATCGAGCGCAAGCCCTATGCTCTTACCATCTACATGGCGCTCATCAGCATAGAAGAATCTAACAGGCAGATAGTGTTAGAAATATTCTGGACGGAGCCTTTTCTTTTTCTTAGAGGACTTACCGGTATCCCTGCGAGGAATATACTGTGTCCGCAACACCGACCCAAAATGCCGACGCCGACTTGCCCATGCCTAGATCTAAAAAAAGGGGCACTGGAACGACAGAGACGTTCAGGATGTTGCCGGTGTATATGAATGTCTTTTTAGCCTCCTTGGGCAACGTTGCCCACCCAAGGACAGCCTGCTGGGCTGCGACGTAGGGGCTAACAGTGTTGACATTGAGATCCGATACGACGCTGTCCGATGGAATCGAAAAAATGGAGTCCTCGTCGGGAGGGTTCGTAAGTGCTGCTGCGTTGTAGACAACAACGCTGGGAGCTGTCTTAAACTCGGCCTTGACTGCATCGAATAGCGCTGGGACCGAGTCGGGCTTGGTGAAGTCCGCTTTGAGTGAGAGAAGCCCTTCAGTAGTTTTGGAGCCAGTGCCGTTCCTGGAAGCGATAGCAACTTTATAGCCGTTGCTGGCGAATTTCTGAGCGACAGCGGCGCCGACTCTGGGCCCAGCTCCGAGAATAAGTGCAACGTTTCCTGACATTGTGCTTTGATAGTTGATAATAAGGATGAATCTTGAGGCTCTAAGTTTATAGAGAAGCTGAGATATGGGATGAAATATGGGTTTATCTCGAAGTTGACATACCCCCTATTTATATCTACCAGAGTCTACTGGAGTCTGCGTTCAATCACGATATATCCGAACACTCCGCTATATTTTACAAATTACGGATTTGTAATCCTACTATTCCGAAGTGCGAGGCCAAAGGTCGAACAGGACGAATGTCATCATGTCAGTCCATCAACCCATCATGCAAAGTATAAGACCAACCCAATCGTCTGGGTTGTATTGCTACACCATCATCTGTAGTTCACCGAGACCCACAAGCCGCGCGCGAGGATCCAGATCCATCAAACCGAATAAACTAAAGGAGATCCTGGTCAACCCGCGCGCGATGGACCCCGCAAGCTTATTCCAGACCGCGCGGGGTGAATCCAGCATTGAACCTCTTTGCCAGATATGTAACCTATTCGTAATCCAAAAGAGCCGTGATTGGACGCCATGGACCTTGCCCATTCATTGACATCCATGGGCTGAGAAAGAGGTTAGGAGGCTTGCCTTCGTCGCGCGCGGGAGTGTCTACGCTACAGCATGTTGGAAATTCAACATGCATGACCATCCTTTCGCATCATATACCATCTTAGCAAGTTTCCAAACTTCTATGCTCCGTATATTTGAACAATGCATTTGTCAGCTCGCGGTCCGAATAATTCGAATATGCTATATCCGGCTACTTCTGTTCATAAGAGCTATGGATGTCGAGAAAAGGCTAGGCTAGACATTGCCCGTCATGCCCTTGGAGTTGCCATCCAATAATTCTATTATTCGATAGAGGTACATATATTTTGCCGTTCTCCTCATGGGTTGGTCCATTCCACTCATATACAAGACCGCTCAGTCGTACACGAGCAGTATTTGGCAAGCAATCAATATATAACCAGATAATATGTCAGATTCCTCGCATATAGACGGCCCTTCACGGCCGCCCGTATACTTCCTTGGTATCGGTGGTCCTAACTTCATAGAAAACACGGCCCATCCTGCCTACGCCAAGCTGGCCGAGGTAGGGCAGGAGATTACAACAAAGGTCAAACCCAAGGCCGTGGTCGTTTTCTCTGCTCATTGGCAAGCTAGCCCGAACAAGCTTCAAATCAATGTAGCCGAGAAAACAGATCTAATTTACGACTTTTACGGCTTCCCACCACACTACTACGAATACGATTATCCTAACAAGGGAAGTCCTGAGGTTGCCGAGAAAGTTATTGAGAAGTTAGCGGGTGCTGGTATTGAAGTTGAGAGAGTTAGACGAGGTCTTGATCATGGTATATGGGTGGGGTTTCTGGCTGGTAAGTAATGAATTGTCTCCCGTACACCATCTAGGCACATCTTGTTGCTGATTCAATGCCGTGTCAGCTTTTGATCCGAAGCGGAACCCCTTAAATGTACCCATTGTGCAAGTTTCACTATTTGATAACGAAGATACGGATCAACATTACCGCGTGGGACAGACATTGGAAAGTCTACGGGACGAAGGCATTTTAATCATTGGCGCCGGGATGGCTGTTCACAATCTTCGTGACTACCGAGCCAATAGAACTAGCGACCAAACCATGCCGTGAGACAGCCCTGCTAATGATACCAAGTCGATTGTGCTTCTGCTAATGTAGTTTAGTTACGCCTTCACCTTTGATTCGGCACTAAAGGAGGCTGCTGCTGCTGCGAAGCCAGAAGAACGTCGGGAGAAGATGCTCGCTCTGATGAAGCGCGATGATGCTAGGAAAGCGCATCCGACCTTAGACCATATCCTTCCGATGCATATTGCCGCGGGTGCTGCAGGTTCCGATGTTGGCGAACAGCTATGGACTCTACCTGAAAAAAGCTTGAGTTGGGCACAATACCGGTTTGGAAAAGTTCCATCAGCGTAAAATAATGCCGAAATCAAACGATTTAGATACCTAGGGGCCTCTCCAGTTATAGTTGTAGTTATATAGGTATTTACGGTCTTCATAGAATCCAGAACTTTGAATTAGATGTTAAGCCTCAGCAAATGTTTTTATCTCTATGAGTAACGAGCTTCTAAGTACCGTACCTACCATATTAACTAGCGAGTGAAAGTGTGAACTAAAGATATAAATAAGGCCGCTTATAAAAGTGAATATTCTGCCGATTCAACTTGCATCTTATCCCAAGAGGGAATCATGAAGTATGGTGTCAATCCTATAGGTTGTATCCATTGGCACGTGACTAAATACAAATAATACCTATTGCCGACTTCGCTCCAAGAGGTAGTAGTTATCTGAATTAGTTATCTTATTACCATAATAAAATTCTATCAATTTCAAACTAGATTTCATCTCCGTAGACGATTCATGTATCCGGCATGGCTTGTATACTACGCAATCCATCGGCTATACGTTGCCGCGTAGGCCTTACTGACCAAGTCCAGGTTCCTATGAGTGGGCGATTATCTGCGTTGTCTTCACGGGCTCTGCAACCCCTCTTAACGTTCAGAACGCCGCGATATTTTAGCACTCAAGCTACCGACCGACAGAATGACCATCTTACGACCCTAAAGGCGCAGAAGAGCAGATTAATGGATGCATTGCACAATACATGCTCTTTTGGGACGGGTAAGCGATGGGGAAGGTAAGTCTACTTCTAAAGTCGATATTCCTGCATGGTCACATACTTATATCTAACTAATTACAGCGCTCCAACCGAGACAGGTATGTCACGGCTTGCATTGAGCAACTCAGATAAGCAGGCTCGGAATTGGTTCATCAAGATAACCATGGCTTTGGGATGTAATGTTAATGTTGATGCTATGGGCAACATATTCGCTATCCGTCCTGGTCGATGTGAAGGACCGGCGACGTTTGCTGGATCTCATCTCGATACACAGCCGAGCGGTGGTCGTTATGATGGGATCCTCGGCATCTTAGCTGGTATCGAGATGCTCAATGTACTACAGGAACACAAGGTAGAGACCGAGTTCCCAGTTGGTGTTGTAAACTGGACTAAGTATGTCTGACCATATCTCAGGGTGTTTGCCACCTCCAGTTGGCTATATCTTGAAGAGAAATCGAACTGATAGGTTATAATAGTGAAGAAGGCGCTCGATTTCCGATTAGCATGATGTCTTCGGGGGTATGGGCTGAAGAGATCCCCCTGGACCGTGCTCATAATACTCGGGAGGTAGGCGGGGGCACTGCGACAGTAAAATCCGAATTGGAGCGAATTGGATATCTCGGTTCAACACCAGCGAGCCACCGGAGCACTCCCATGGCCGCTCATTTCGAACTTCATATCGAGCAAGGTCCGATCTTAGAAACGGAAAAACAGAAAGTCGGAGTTGTAAAGGGGGTTCAGGCTTATAAGTGGTTCACCGTCGACGTTCATGGACGAGGTACTTAACCCGTGCCCATTTCTATGAAACGAGATAATCAAGTGATTCTGAGCTGACTGTATGGGGCTATCAGATGCACACACAGGCACTACGCCTCTAAAAAGCCGCGCCGATGCGATGCTGCTTGCAGCACGCTTGATCACGCATTCGCATCGCCTAGCAACTGCGCATTCCGCAGTTGCTTCGACAGGTATCCTAACACTAAGCCCCGGCAGCACAAACACGATTCCTGGACACGTGAGCTTCACGCTCGATATCCGTGCGCCTGCTGATGCTACCATTGATGCCATGGAGACTGATCTAAAGCGGGACTTCGCAGCGCTGGCTGCGGGCAACGATATTGGGGGACTTCTCGCCAACTCAACGCCAGGGAAGCCGCTAAGTGTTGAATGGCGAACGGACTTTGTCTCTCCCGCCACGATATTTCACCCAGACTGTATTGACGTGGTAAGGGCTTCTGCCGAGGCGGTCACCGGCAGTAGTAGTCTGGTGCGGGATATGACTAGCGGGGCTGGACATGACAGTGTATACGCCAGTCGACGATGTCCGACGAGCATGATCTTCGTTCCATCGAAGAACGGCGTTAGCCACAACCCCGAGGAGTACACTAGCCCCGAAGACTGCACAATAGGTGCAGATGTTCTTTTGCAGAGTGTACTGAGATATGACCGTATGAGGGCCGACGGTAAGGTACAAGTTGTCTAGGTATCTCCGTAGGAGAATGAAGATAACAAAGTTGACACGACGAACACCTCCATGTAGTGGTTTGTGAGTCACCGCAACCACTATTAATGCAGTATATAGCAATCGGTAAAAATTGACTTTATGAGCTGGCGACCATAATGCTTAAGTTTTGTTTTGGGCTGTTGCTGTCCTTGGAGGACCTAACACTTAAAATATTTATAATGGGGGCTTATACCAACTTAATCGAAGGGGATACCTTTGGCATATTGTAATTTCGATGGTGTTGTTATGGGACCATCTCTTGTATGCTAGGTCTGGACATTCTGAAGAAATTGTCTACGACATCGCTGCAGACTCCTGATCATGATTGCAAGGGCGTGAGGATGTGTTTAAGCTTTAGCTTGAGGGGGGGCGAACTGAGCAAAACTTTATATGCCGTGGCAGGGATATTGTAGTTTGTTAAAACATTGAAACGGATATGAAATTCAGTCTTTCATCTGTCTGACGTTCAAGTTAATGCGCTTATTCCGCATCCACCCTTTCCATTCTTGAAACTTGTCACCTTCTGCCGGCCAATCGGCTAGGAAATCTGGACAGGTGCCTTTGAGAACCTTTGGTACGCCATGCCAAGCATATCGGGATTCTTGGGTCATGTAAATGGCATCTCCGGATCGTAGTCGCAGAAGAAGATATGGCTTCTCGGAAGCTTCTCTACCGGTCGACGTGTGTTTATAGCCATTCGGCGCAATCATGAATAATGCATCACAGCCTATGCTGAGACTTACAAGACCCTTGTCTGATTCCTCACTAACATCTCGATGCATCATCATCGTGTCCCCCGGACTATAAAAGTTGACAATAGCAGCCTGAGCAGCAGTGTCCGGGAAGAGGGTCTGAAGGAAATTGGCAATATCATGAGGAAAATCAGGAGGAGCTTGGTTAGGATATTCTCGATTTGTCCAATCATATTGCCCTCCGAGCGTAACCCAAGATAATCGCCGTTCAAGGACTTGCTTGATAGACAAGGACTTGTGAACGGTCGGGTCTTTTGGCAGGAACTTTGCTGATGCTTCTGGAGAGTAGGAGAAGAAAGACCGGGAATCAACGTCCGCATCATCTTGCTTTTCTAGATAGGGAAGATCATAGTGTAAGTGTAAATTAGTCTGGTGAGTGGGATTGCTTAGATCCCTATGAACCATGCGATGTAATAGTGCTTTCTGCGTTCTTGGTGGTATTAAAGAGGGAAATATAAGCAAGCCTGTGATCTAGTATGAGAATAATCGTCGGGATGGTGAGGAGTGGGCTTACCTGGGAGTAGAGGATGGAAATAGAAAGGAGCATCTTCGATAGTTTGGCTTTCGTCCCAGTCACTACCCTCGAGTTGCTTAAAAGAGGTGGTGAGATTTTCACTTGGGATATGCCCTGCTAGCTTAAATGCGCCCACAGTATTCGGGGGGTCTAGCTCATCTATGTCCGGGTGACTCGTGAATTCCTCATGGTCAGTCCTCGAATATTTTTTCCATGTAGCCTTGAGCTCTTCATCTGGTTGCTCATGAGCATCCAGGGTAGTGAGGTCGAGTGTCATAGCGGTTGAAGACGTAGGAATATCGGTGTTACGTGTTAATAGATTAGATAAGATACCAGAAACACCCTTTTCCTTGTTTCGTTTCTAGAGTTTGAGAGTTTGAGAGTTCGATCATGACATTTTTCATGCTCAGATGCCCCTGTCACTTTGTATGCATGTGAAAATGTGATGCATAGGTAGAAATTATATTGTTATGTAGGTACGAAGTATGTATCGATAAGATATGAGAGAGCAATATGTACCTGCATGCGGGTTTATAGCTGAAAAGATACATATACATAAGGTTAGGTACACAACTGCATACCAGACGTGTACAATACATACATACATGTATCATACGTAGCTGCTTATTTAAACGCGCATTAGCGGCCTGAACCCCGAGCCACAAACGCGATTTGGCTTTGTTAGCCACAAAGTCAGCGCGTGTCAAAAGTTATGAACCCACTGTTTACCTTGTATTATTGGGAAAACAACTGCAACCTACCTTAATCCACCAGTCCACACCCCATGAGCTGTAAAATCCCAATTTCAACCCACATACCGCCAACAATCCTTTCACGGATTCTCGCAGCAGACCGAACTTCTTGCAGTACTTAACACATCCCTGGTACCAATGGAGTTTTGACAGACTGCGAGATCGTACAGGATCAACTCTGTTCGCTCCTTTCGATACACACTCATAGGCAACGTTTGTTCTGGTTATCCTCGTCGAGATTCGAGATTCTCTCTCTCCCACTATTGCCCCTCGTTTTCTGTTGTTACCCCCCAACCCACACCACCATTCAAACGCTCGAGTAAATAGCAACCGAGTTCAATTTCTTTGGTGCAGGTTACCCTCCAGAATTCGAGGTTCCCATAGTCATTCAACGCCTCTCCTCCAATCTAATTTTTGTTTCTTACATTCCTTCGATCCAATTCAATTCTAGTGCAGTAATAGCCATCCTTGAAAATGGATAACTACCAGAAGCTTGAGAAGATTGGCGAAGGTAAGCCGAACTTGTACGTCTCAAACTTCAAACTTGTTATTTGCTAAATCACGTTTGCTTTTAGGCACTTATGGTGTCGTTTATAAAGCCCGAGACTTGGCCCATGGCGGCCGTATCGTCGCATTGAAGAAGATTCGTCTCGAATCTGAGGATGAGGGTGTTCCTAGTACTGCCATTCGAGAGATCTCTCTGCTCAAGGAGATGCGTGACCCCAACATCGTCAGACTGTTTAACATCGTCCATGCCGAGGGCCACAAGCTCTACTTAGTCTTCGAATTTCTCGACCTCGATCTGAAGAAGTACATGGAGGCACTTCCCGTTAGCGATGGTGGTCGCGGTAAAGCTCTACCTGAAGGTTCGGGGCCCGAGCTGGGACGCCTTGGACTGGGTAGTAGCATGGTTCGCCGATTCATGAGCCAGCTTTGCGAAGGAATACGATACTGCCATAGCCACCGAATTCTGCACCGAGATCTCAAACCGCAGAACTTGCTGATTGACCGCGACGGAAACTTGAAGCTTGCCGACTTTGGCTTGGCGCGTGCTTTTGGAGTGCCCCTTAGAACATATACCCACGAGGTCGTTACGCTCTGGTACCGGGCCCCGGAGATTCTACTTGGCGGACGACAGTACTCCACGGGTGTCGACATGTGGTCCGTAGGCTGTATCTTTGCAGAGATGTGCACTAGGAAACCGTTGTTCCCCGGAGACTCGGAGATCGACCAGATTTTCAAGACTTTCCGGTAAGTATACCTTTTCGATGCTGTCTGTGATTACTCATTGCTCATTACATTTTTAGCTTATTGGGTACTCCTACTGAGGAGGTATGGCCTGGAGTTACTTCTTACCCCGACTTCAAAGCTTCATTCCCCAAGTGGGTACGTGACCATTCGACGGTCCTATGCTCGAACCTTGATGACAACGGCCTCGATCTTCTAGAAGCTCTGCTCGTATACGATCCCGCCGGCCGAATTTCTGCTAAGCAAGCCTGCCATCACCCTTACTTCAATGATCTACCTCGCCAGCCGACCCGATATGGAAGTAATGGATACGCTTGAGTTCTATTTCGTCTTATCGAATGAACTAGGCATCTTACGGCTCAGCCCAAAGCACAATATGCTTACTTATACGGAGCATTAGTATTGCCCTTCAGGATACGGCGACTCGGGCATTAATCAACGACAATGACAACAATACTATGTAACACTATCATCAGATATGTCCTTTATCAGGAATCCTCTGCGTCTCTTATGCCTTGAGCGGATCTGTGGAGGAAGTATCCTCGTCAGGTTTCCCATGTTTTCGCAACCTATGCAGTCCATGGACGATGACTTTACAGGGCGTTGGGAGGGGATACTCGGCATTTGAGAGGAGTCAGGAAGGAAAGGGAACTGTGCATAAGAATGGCCTCTTTTTCCCTCGGGGGTCATGGACACGGCAGCATGATAATCATAGGTCCTCGGATCTTCTCGCCGGACCGGAAATGCCCCCTTTTTTGTTTTCTTTTGTCTGAACTCTGAATTAGTTGCTCGGCTTCAGAGATGATGTATTTGCCATGGCATACCCAGGTAGGGTGAAGCAATTAAGATTTGTTACATTCTCCGATTGATGGACTTGATGATTCCGTTTCTTTATGCATCCCTTATAAGGGCTTAGGTACCTAACCTAACCCATAACCTGTAGAAATGTTCGGTAGGCAAATATTCTTTATACATGCATCAAAGTTGGCTTACACTAGGCGCACGTATGTGGGGTTCGAGACTTTAGGTATTAGTAGGTACCTCCTAACCTAGGTAAGTACCTGTTTAGTACCGACTGCCGGATACTTGGGTCGGCGTCAGGGCACACTGTACTGTAAGGTGATGTGAAGCTAAGGTTAGGTACATGTAGGTAGGTATTTAAAGATGTATCCCTTAGCTGAAAAGAAAGATTACGTAAACTTTTAAATTGATCGAAACTTGGGCCGCGTCGCGCGCCACGGATTCTTCGATTCTTCGACAACCAACCTTTTATTGAAACTTCTGAGGCACGCGCATTTATTCTGATTGTTCCCATCCTAGTTTAATTGACGTTTACTTTATGCCGACATGCGAATTACAATCCCAATTATCGAGTCACCATGCGCATCATTAAGCCGTCATGGCTGAGCCATAGAGGTATGGGACCTGTGTTTGTTGATGAGCTTTCTGGGGATAGAGAAAATAAGGCTGACTATTTCTGAAGGCGAACAGAAAGACTTCGAGGTCTACAGCTGCCACATATCGCCTGATGGAAAGCGACTTGCAACAGCTGGTGGAGGTGCGTTTTTAGCAATGCTTGATCACCACAAGCTTTATTTGCGCTGATATCTTACTTGCTTTGCTTTAGATGGCCATGTTCGAGTTTGGTCAACCGAATCCATCTACAATGCCGACGATCCTTCCTACACGAAACCTAGGCAGCTTTGCCATATGAGCCATCATCTAGGAACTATTCATTCCGTGCGATTCTCACCCAATGGCCGCTACCTTGCATCGGGAGCAGACGACAAAATCATATGTATATATCAGCTTGAGAGTGGTCCACCTACTATCGCGCCTTTCGGAACGAACGAGCCGCCACCTGTCGAGAATTGGAAGACTTCGAGGCGACTGATAGGGCACGACAATGATGTCCAAGATCTTGCGTGGTCTTACGATGGGTCGATTCTTGTCTCTGTGGGTCTTGATTCCAAGGTCGTCATCTGGTCGGGACACACTTTCGAGAAGCTCAAAGTACTTGGAAATCATCAAAGCCATGTGAAGGGTATTACTTTCGACCCTGCCAATAAGTTTTTTGCTACCGCTAGCGATGACCGAACTATCAAGATTTTCCGTTTTACTCCCCCCGCCCCTAATGCGACCCAACATGACATGGTCAACAACTTTCAACTCGAGACTACTATTAGCGCTCCCTTCAAATCATCCCCACTGACTACGTATTTCAGAAGGTGCTCATGGTCACCTGATGGAAATCATATTGCTGCAGCTAATGCCGTCAACGGTCCCGTAAGTTCGGTCGCTATTATTGAGCGAACCAGATGGGACAGTGAAATTAACCTGATCGGCCACGAAGGTCCTACGGAAGTGTGTATGTTCTCTCCTAGGTTATTTCATACCAAAAAACCTGTGGAGAATGGAGCGACCAATGGTCATTCTGGGGGGACTTTGGTGACGGTGATAGCATCGGCCGGCCAAGATAAGACACTGAGCGTATGGAACACTAACACGTCAAGACCCGTGGTTATTTTGCAAGATATGGCATCAAAATCTATATCCGACCTTGCCTGGACTCCTGATGGTCAAATTCTGTTCGCGTCGAGTCTCGACGGCGGTATTGTCGCAGTCAAATTTGACACCGGAGAGTTGGGCTGGGTGGCCAACCTAGAAGAGACGGACAAGGCCCTATCCAAATATGGCGCCTCTCGAAAAGCCATGGGAATAGCGGAAGATGTTGATGGACTTCAACTCGAAAACCATAGCAAGGAGGGGGAGAGAAAAGGTGCCGAATCGCGAATGGGGGCGCTGATGGGCGATTTTCATCCGCTTCCTAAAGACGCTCCACCTACGACGAATGGGGTTAAGAGTAGCGCTGCAACACCGAATTTGCCAACAACAAATGGACAAACAGATGTCCAGCCAGAGAAAGAAAAGGCCCCCGTTGTAGAAGAGTCGGCCGATAAAGCTGCCGAGCGGGTGAATGAACTGAAATCCCGTGTGACCATTACTAAGGACGGGAAGAAAAGAGTTGCACCTATGCTCATCTCGTCATCCGGGACTGGTCAGTCATCACTTCCCCAGAGCCAGCTGGTGGGATCTAGCTCCTCCAAAGCTGCGCAAAACGATGCGCCACAAACGATACTGGATCTTTCGAAGCCGTACGATGGACTGCCAGAAGGTGGTCTAGCGGCTATGCTTCTTGGGAATAAAAGGAAAGCGATTACGTCGGAGGGTGAAGATGATGATGAACCTCCAAATAAGCGATCAGCTTCTGGACCAAGAACTATAGTGAGAAATGGAGTAGAAGGTCTTGAGCCCGCGACTCTCGAACCGCCCAAACATGGTCTTATACCAACTCCCGAATATCTCCGACCAGCCATCCTCAATCCCTCTATCGCAGTTTCTCAAGTCCGTCTAGCAGTACCTAAAGTTAGGTCACATATTATCCGTCCATTAGAACGGGGTGTTTTGCAGGATGAAAGCAGCGTAGAGGAGGCATCGAAAGTACCCGAAAACGTCATCTTAGAAGCAAAAAATCCAGTATCGATTCGAGATCCCTCGCACATCACGGCCGCGAAACGTGGTAGTCTACTGTGGCAAGACTATCTTCCACGGGCTATCATCCTTGTAACTGGCAGCAAGAGATTCTGGGCTGCGGCATGTGAAGATGGCAGCTTATATACTTGGACTCCCGCAGGCCGTCGATTAATAAATGCGATGGTGTTGGAATCCCAGCCGGTGATTCTGGAGTGTCGCGATTGGTGGTTGCTTTGTATCACAGCGGTTGGTATATGTCATGTTTGGAATATTAACACACTATCCTCGCCCCATCCACCGGTATCTCTTGCGCCCGTATTGGAGATCGCCATCAGCTCGCTCCAGACACATAGTGCCATGCCGGGTCCTGGTGTCACATCTGCACATTTAAACTCTAGCGGCCATATTGTTGTCACCCTTACCAATGGCGATGGATACTTCTACTCCCCAACAATGTATTCCTGGCAACGTCTTTCTGAATCGTGGTGGGCTGTAGGTAGCCAGTACTGGAATAGCAACGACTCTTCAGTTGGGGCATTGCAGTCTACTGCGGTTGGCTCTACATCTTCCAAGGACGGGCAGAGTGATGGAGCGACTGTTTCAGCCGGCATTATTCCCTACTTGGAACGACATACAACGAACGAGTTTCTGCTGAAGGGGAGAGCATACACCTTACAACGCCTAATTAAGACTTTGCTATCGAGGGACGGCTTCGAAACGTTCGAGTCTAGTGTTAGTATTGCTCATTTAGAGAACCGAATTGCTGGTGCCTTACAGTTGGGTTCGAAGGACGAGTTCCGACTATATCTATTCATGTACGCAAAACGGATCGGAGCAGAAGGGCACCGAGGGAAAGTAGAAGAGCTTCTCAACAGCTTAGTAGGAGGTGTGCTGCAAGATAAAAAGGGGGGTAATGTAGGAGGCAAGGGATGGTATAGTCAAGATGATGATATTTGCGGGTGGGATCGTAAGGATCTATTGAAAGGCGTTGTGATGATTCTAGGTAAGTCGTGTTATGGTCAAACTCGGTCTTTTCGTTCAATGCTAACTGTCACCCAGGAAAATTCAGGGAACTCCAACGGATTACTGTACAATATGCACGAATCCTCGAGCTCACCCATGAGGATGACATAACTGGCGACGCTATGATGGTTGAAACGTGATGTAGCGTTTCTAGTAAAGGGGGAGTTAGGTTAAAAATAAGGGGTATTCATTATTGGCTTCTAAGGCCTAGGTACCAACCCTCGTTGTCTTTTATCTAATCTGACATCGCTTTGTATTATAACCTCAACCCATAACTAAATAAGACTACAGAGTACAGTCTAGATGATCATTTAGCTTCTACAGTACTTAATCTTAGGTGCTTTGGTAGCGTCTACTTGAGCGGTATGCGTGACTTAGGATTGGATAATGGGCAGGTGACTAGCCCGGTGAATCGACTTCTGGCCGGCATCTGACCGGTAGACTAGATTCGTTCCTATGGTCCCCGTGAACTGCAGAGGGAAGTTACGTCCCCTATGAAATAGCGGTGTTTCCCTGACAATCTTATGACAGGTACAACGGGCTCTAGGGTTGTTTGTTCCCGCCAAACCAGCAATCAATCATATCCAATCTCCAATCTTTAAGTGCCCAAGTAGATATGCTGCGTTTTTCCAAAACAACACTAACCACCACAACATCCCCAAACGCCTTTTGTTTTTGTCTATAGACGTTTGCCATTCTTTTCGTTCACACTTTCACTATTTCGCGTCTCGTCCTACTAACTCTCCTTAAACAATAAACAACCGTCTTCTAGGGCAATTGACTACCACCTATTAAAACATTTCTGCCTCAATTTCAATCACGTCTCCGTCTCCCACCCCCCTTACTCGCACCGCCGATTAACGCATGCCGCGTCTAGGTTAGTCTAATCCTTTTCTATGAAGTACACCCTAATATCCTTAATGCCTGGTACCCATGTTAACCATTATGGGATTCGTCAAAGACAGATGGAATTCCATACTCCTAAAGCATACTCTCGTCACGCCGCCGGCGGGGGAGGTGCTCATATGTCCCGATCATCCAGCAGCAGAGGTCATGTAGCGTCCTTATCGTGCTCTTCGATCGACGACCTTACTCCTCTACCTCTAAGTCTCAATCCTCAAGAAAATGAAACAGGTGATGATACTCTGGCTATCGCCCCTGAGAATGCAGTTGAACCAACCCATAGCAAGATCCAAGGGTTCCCTACTTGGAACTTTCTTCCTCGCCGGGTCAGGTACGTTCCCAGTTACGTTCCCAGTTATACCAACCAATGTGACCAATCGATTAATACTACTGTATTTTCTAAAGGCCTTTCTCCTTTCGCAAGATTGTCCTCTTCTGCCTAGCATCCGCTCTCGTAGGCAGTGCTTGGTTGTCTACCTGGGAGCCAGAGAAGTCAATCGATCTAGAAACTCCAGTCATTGACGCTTACGTACCCCCTATGCCGCATCCACCTGCTGGATATACTATACAAGCAGATACCAGCCATCCAATCCAGTGGCTCCGCAAGAATACCATCCTAGATCTGCAAGATCTACCGGCCCAGCAGGTACAGGCATTGATTGAGACACGTCCAAAAGCTGCCTTTATCTCCCTTGTGAGAAATGAGGAGGTGGAAGAAATGGTCGCTAGCATCCTTCAGGTGGAAGCTCGATTCAACAGCCGGGAAACTCACGGATACGATTGGGTCTTCTTCAATAATGAGGAGTTCACTGAAGGGTTTAAAGCAGCCGTGTCTAAAGCTACCGATTCCCAATGCTACTTCGAACGCATCCCTCAAGAGCACTGGAGAATTCCATCTTGGATCGACATTGACCGGTTTGATATTGGTCGTCAATTCATGGGTGGTATTGGTGTCGGCAAGGCGTGGTTACAAAGCTACCATCATATGTGTCGTTGGAACGCTGGTATATTCGCCTTGGAGAAACGTCTTGCCGATTATGACTGGTTTTGGAGAGTTGAGCCTGGTGTAAGTTAGCCTCCTTTGCAATTTGTTTACGAAAGTCACAATTGTCCGCCCCTGTCAGCGATGCCCCTTTCGATACCCACAGCTAACAAAGGTATTGTAGGTCAAGTTCTCCTGTGATATCAATTACGACGTGTTCCGATTTATGCAAGATAACAATATGGCGTACGGATTTAATATGGCCATTCTCGACGATGCCCGATCTTTCCCTTCTCTATGGGAGCGAACCAAAGAATTCATCGACCATAACGAGGAGTTGGTAAATGAAGAGGCAGATTTCGATTGGTTACTGTACACGGCTGAAGATCATGATGATGTGATTCGTCCGCACACGGGTGCCAAGGAGGGCCTGGGTGATGGGGAGTACAACAATTGCCAGTTTTACTCCAATTTTGAAATTGGTTCTCTGAAGTTCTTCCGCAGCAAAGAACACAGGGCATATTTCGACCATCTGGACAAAGCTGGCGGGTTTTATTATGAACGGTTTGGGGATGCTCCTGTTCATACACTCAGTGTTAGCATGTTCTTGCCCAAGAGTCGAATCTGGTACTTTCGTGATATCGGCTATGCGCATGGTCTCTGTGAGCAATGCCCTCCTCATGAACGCCAGTTAGCGCCCGAATTGCAACGAAAGACGCTGCTGCCACGAGAAATAGAACAAGAAGTACCCGAACCAACCAAATATAATACCCAAGCAATGATGGAGGGACCATTCGAAAGCTTCGGCAGTAAGCATCAGCGATGGACTACAATGGCACAAGATGTCCAACGTCAAAAGGGAATACCTGGTCTCGCGTGCGGCTGCACCGTCAATGCGATCGACAGCAATAATGCAAAACTCGTGCCTTATGAGTCAAAGCAGCGAAAGCCTTCGGACCCATGCATTCGTAAGTTTCTAGGGGGTAAATGGCTCGTCAAGAAGGACAAGGTATCTGATTTGAATAGTGACACAGGAATTATTGGGAGCAGTGATAGTGTTGAGTACGTTCTGGATGGTCGAGATGGTAACCCCTTTTAGTAGAGGCGCGTTCCGCAGAGCTGTACTCAACACGTTCATCATCCTAGGTCCGTTTTGGGCGACTCTTTGGGCGGATAGCAAACTTAGGGCTTCATCTGATATGGGTAACCCTCATAAATTACACCTTGTTGCTCCGCTCAACTTGGAGTAGGCCGAAAGGCGAAGTGACTCTCCAGGACCCAGGGTTATAGATTGACCCTTATTTGCATGAAGCCGATCGATACGCGAACACCAGCTTTCTGTCGTATTCTTACTCCCGCAGCTCACATCTAAGTGTTGAGATCTGAAGAAGCTTCGGAACTATTTCTTCGCCCCAGCCAAGCCACCGTCATCTTTGAGTTGCATCCCCTTGCGTTGCGTTATGATCTGGTTGGTCATATTAAAGTCATTCTTGCACTGCTGAGAATATTACTCGATTCGCAGTAGGCTGTCGATCCTAGGTGAGGATTAACACACTACTGATTTTCCTACAGCATTTTCATCTTTGTACTAGCAAGGTTCACACCAAGGAATACCCAATCCTCATTTGGTTTTACAATGAGCTGTTTTTATCGCACCGTTCTGTCGCAGGGACAATGGCTCCAAACCTTGAAAGCCAATTCGCCTGATTTCTGGTACCATATTGACGTTAATTAGCCTTTCTTGCAGAAAGTTTGCCCTATCGTCAAGGCCACACATCCAGCCCATTGCGTTGTGTTCTTAAATCTTGCTCAATATGGCAAGTCAGATACCTAGGACCTAGGTAGTTAGGTACCTACGTAATAAATGACGCTTAAATCAAACCACTACTTTGATTTGTGATTCGATACCTGAAACTATAGCGGATTGGACCCAAAAGAATACTGACAGGCGTATGCGCAGACGGGGATATACATCTCAATGCCGTAGCCGATCAGGCCATACCCAGGACGACCGGCATCCATCCCGTCCGGCACTCGCTAGAGATGCCAACAGCAACATTAATACCGGAGTTAGATGCATCGTAGATATTCCTAGTAAATAAATGCTGAGAGGTAGGTAGACTTTGATCTTTGCTGTGTTACCCCTGGGATTCAACAGAAGACAACCCCTCCCTAAAAAGCATTCGTACAACACGATCTGATGCGGGTTGATGCGGGCCAAGGTCTTGTTTACTTCATAATCCTCCCCGTGTCTTGTTTAGTACCTAAGTTGTCTCACATTGCGAGGTGGCACAAGGTGGATGCAGCTGACAGCCAAGAGCGGTAAGATTGAGTAGCAGAACGTGTTAGTTTTATTTTCTCCTCGACGTAATATTCTCTATGTTACTTCTATGCATAGAACCTTTCATAGATAGAAAATAATTTAGCTATGCTGACAGCCTTAGCTCTCCAACCGTCGTGTTTAACCCAGATCTGGGTATCTTCAAAAGGGGGAGCCGACTCGGGTATCGTCCTCGGCAACCCGCACGATACGGGCTGCTGGCCTGGCGGCAGAGACCTGGCTACCACCTTCTCACCTGCAATCTGCCCGTCAGGATATGTGAGTGCATGCGATATCACGTCAAGCCACAGTACCGACGAGACCGTGTGGGCGTGCTGTCCAACGTAAGTTCGTTTCATTCTTGACGTACTAACGTCGTCTTTACCGATTAAGAGATAGCTAATTATATCTTAAGCCAGTTTAGCTGTGATGGCGGTTACTACTCCTGCCTTTCGGGTTTAAAGCCCGGGGACACAAGGGTATACACCGTGACCGACACCGATCGCCTCGGAAATACTTTCACAACGACGTGGTCAACAGACGGAGGGATAAATGCGCACTCGATTAAAGTTGCGTTTCATTCATCTGATATTGTCGCGACTTCCACGTCGACGCCAGTGGATTCCGCAAACTTGTCAACAGGCGCTGCTGCCGGAGTAGGGGTCGGGGTCGGCATTGGTGTATTCCTTTTGTGCTTCGGCGTTTCGTGGCTCGTGTTGGGACGGTATAGACGCAAACGACTCGCCACGGCTCGCGAGCAAGTTGCTCCCCAGCAACTCCTAGGAGGATTAGACTCTCGTGGCTATCGTATGGACCCGTTGTCGATGGGCATAACTGAGTTGGATGGCTCTTCGCGCTTACAAGAGTTGGGGACGAAGAGAAAGACGGGTGAACTTCCAGCTAGTTAGTTAATCGGCGATATAGGAGGCGCGGGGAGAACCCCCTGAATGAATGCTGCGAAAGCTTAATATGATTAATACATGCATTGGTCTTAGGGATGTCAACGTAGTGCCTCTAGCCTTCCCTACCGCGAAACCGGTCTTAAGAATTAAGAATTGAGTCTGTTTGGTTAATAGTAAGATACCACATCCTTACCGCCCTTCGCTATTTTGCCAATCCCAGCGTAATTCTCAAGCTCTGAGAAACATCTCGCCATCATAAGCACCTAGGTACCTACTAACATTGTAATGGAATGAAAGTTTTAATATAAACGATGAAATGATATGTATGCACCTCATAGCCCCTTAGACGGAAAACATGATATTAAAGAGTCCGGCGTTAAAGTCAAACTTGAACGCGCGACGCAATCGGACCTGCCGATCGGCGTATGGGTCCACATAATCGCCCGGGGTTTGCCGCACCGGCCGCGCTCCATATTATAACCTTCCGTCCTCCATTATATAGTGGGGCCGTACAATCATTTTCTTTAGCACGATCACGCGAAGGCAGCCCTTGGAGCGCAATTATCTTCATAATAAGAAAACTCCACAGCACCTTATTTCTTCAGGGTTTCTTAAGTACTGAGCCCTTGGCTAGATTGGAAAGCATCCACCAAGGGTAAGACATCGAAATCGAACAGAGTATTAATTACGGTATTTGTTATAAATAGGCGCATCTCCAACTCCCCCGAGTATCGAACCCAAAATCTACCCGAAACTCTTCCTATCGCATTGTAAGAGTACTTTTGGGCACCTATTAGGTACCTAGGCATAGGGTAAAGGACTCGTGTGAATACTTGCGGTTACAGTTTTTTCGACATCAACAAATAGCCTGAGCGTTTTAATGGAATCTGAAATTATAAATTCATCTAGTAACAATTAGAAGCTAGCTAAAATATAGGCTCGATTTATGACGCTTTCTATGTTTGTATAACTTAAGTCGTATTTTGTAGTTGACGTGGATTAGATGATGATGTTTGAAGTTGCTGACAGCTATCGGGGGTCGCAGCTTGGCCGCAGACTTCAGACCAGGGTCATAATTAAAGGGCAACTTCGATGATTTCCGAAATTCAAGATTCTTTAAAGATTTTATAGGCAGTGATCGGGGTTACCAGATGGGTTTCCCCACCATGTTGGGAATGGATGAGCCGTTCCACTGGCGCCGAAGACTGCGAAAGATAGAATGAAAATCACCAGCTGGGATCCTCCATCCAATGCCGCCCCGATAAGATAATTATACTTGTTGTAGATTCTCGGCAATCGACGTCTTAGCCAGAGTTGCGAAAAGACACCAACCGCTATGGAAGACCAAATCCACGACGTATTTCCGTAGTAGTTAACACCACTATAGGCGACAATCAGGGCCGTATTAATAGGCCATTCCTTTAAACGGGGAATCACCTTGATCAAGCCCCAATGGAAGACTGGTATGACGAGGCCAATAACGATGCCAAGGGGAACAATAAGATAGCGTCCTGCCACTCCGTACATCTGTTTCGCCAGGGCCCACGTTACCGCTTGTGAGTTGAGACTTTGAACAATCGATCCGCTCCAGATGTTGTTACCTTGAGGATCAAGAAGGATTTCCCGTTGACTATTAACGATGATAGTCATGACGGCGTAGTTCAAACCTGCCCCGAGGAGAGTGCCGTAGATCTGGGTGGCGAACATGACACGATGAGGTACCTTCGTGTATTGTCCAACCTTGAGCCAATTTGCTAGGTTTACGGCCAGAAGAATGACTTGATGCGACCACGATGCGAAGAATAGGTTAGCCAACGGCAGGTTCGGGTGCACGGCGCCGGCGACCATCTTAGAGATCTGGTTGGTCGCCACTCCACTTCCGTATAACCCGTAGAGGATACAGGAAAAGGGGGCGATGAAGGATCCAAGAAGAAGAGATATAATGTATCCCCATACGGGAAGTGTGGTCTCGCCTATAATGTTCACGGCCAACCCGGCGAAAAAGCATAGGACAAAAAGCACCAGGTACCACCATTGCGGTACTTCCTTGTATTTTAGCATCGCTTGGTAATGCGGATCGGGTTGAGTTCTGCTGCGTGCCTGTTTCCACGCGAGAACCATGTCTTTGCCGAAGAATATAATGACGTGAGTTATCAGTGCTCCTATTGCGATGTTTTGGGTAAAATACCCCCAAACAGTGCTTGATGTCAGGTATGGCAGACCAACCTCGTTCAATTTATCTTCATCAATCACACCTCGCTCGTTCAAAATTGAGGTTGGTTGAAACACAGAACCGTTTCCTGAAAAGAGAGCTGTCGACATGAAAGGGAAACTCTTGGCGTTCCATGTATTACTGTAGTACAGCCCAAGCAAGGCGGAATACAAGATGACATAGCCGATCCAAGAATTTAGCTGCTGCTTTATCGGTAGTGACAGGTATTGACTTTGGATGTACTGCCAGTCCAGAGAGAAATTCAGAAGCCCAAGCCCCTCATTGGAAGAGGCTCCTCCAAATATGGTGGAGAAGATGGTACGGGTCCTTGCTGGAGCGCCCAATGATGCTAGGCAGAAGATAGAGATGCCACTGAACCATGGTATAATATATGCCGGAAATATCTCCCAGACCGCAGCAAACGCAAGTGCCCAGCCAAACTTGATAAGACGGCCTCGGTTGGCCACCCGGTCAAAATGGAGATTCTGGAAGAGAACGACCTGTGGCAGCGTCAACCAATATACCATCTCTGCAGGGTAGACGATGAGTGGTCGTAGAAGACCGGCTACTACGAATCCACAAAGTGAGATGGAGAAGGTAGCGAGGACCGCGGTAGAAGCAGAGACGGATCGATCATAGAACAATCGTTCTACGGCGTAGACTTCCACACCAGACAGTCCATTGTTGCCAGAAGAAGCGACTAGCGATGCTACCACATGCTCTTTGATCCCGAATGGCTGTCCAGAATTGACGAATCTGAGTATTTTCTGCACCCACTTTGCCTTGAACCGTTCTGGCCGTGGAGTTGAGAGGGCCCATGCTTCTCCAAATATAAATACCAAGACTATTGAGTATGAGTGCAAAGAAGCTAGGAGGATTATATTGGAAGAAGGGACGTACGCTGTATGAATACTGCCGAAACTTGTACCTGGAAGGGTTTAAATATGTAAAGCATGGTAATGACGCTTTTTTCAGGCTAGTTAGTTCGTCTTATATGAAAAATAATTGGAAGGGAAAATCAATTATTTACCTTGAAAGGGCCGTGAATACGGATCCTAAGACTATGGAGCGGAATGTCAAGGCAGGGTCGCCATCATCGCGAACTGATATTAGGAACTTGGATACATCGAACCCTGATCAAGTATGTTAACCACGGGAGCCAGAAAAAGGGGATCATATGCACTACCATTTCGAATAACGGGATGTCCCTTTACATACTCGGCATCATTTTCATTGTCGTGAGGAGAATCTTCGGCGCTGTCTTTACTTGCTTCGTGTTGCAAGTTTACGGTTGATTTGTCGCCATCAGGTGCGACAGGTGCTTCCGTCACCGTCGCTTTCTTGTGTACTTTAGCCGTGCTAGGGGCATCCTCCAGGACCGATGTTGTTTCAATGGGGCCCGACATTTTCTAGGGAGCCCGGAGCCTAGATCAAATTAAATGACCAGCTGAAAAGCTTCGCCTAATGCCACCTCTTGATACACGTGCATCAAGACAGAACGTAGTATAATTGAGGGAGGAGAGGAAAAGCTTGGCTTGTTATATTTTAAGACTCTTCGCCTCGCGCACGTTTGCCGGCGGCAAATAATATTTACATAGGTACACGATGGTGTGATGCTGAATCGGAATGACAGCCGATAGTATCCTTGCCGGGATTAACACAACACCTGCCTGTTGTGGAAGATTCCTCGGATAGGAGGCTTACGCAAGTGGGCCAGAAACACACGGGCGGGTTGGGGTAGTTAGGTACTTTTAATATTTATACCTCTTTATCTGGGAGTTTGCTACACGATGACACCAATATCCCGAGTGATGTCGTGATCGGATTGTGCCTTCTAGATAGACCTGTGTACCAGGGGTCTCTTAACCCGATTGATCGTAAAGACCACGATGTAGTAGGTTAGGTACCTAGGTACCTAGGTATGTATCTTCCACGAGAGATAAGACAACAACGATTGATTTGCTAGTTCATAATATTAAAAAGAATTAAAAAGAATTAGCGTCGCTTACGTAGGAAAGAAAAAGGAAAACCCCCCAAAACCCGCATTCCGGGCCGTAGACGGCGTCGTTTTCCCCGGTCAATCAGTTCGTAAGGCATTGCCAAGACGGATAATCCCGAAGTACACGGTCAATGGTTCCGAGATGGATCCCCAAAAACCCATCAGGGATAAAATATGAAGAGTCTCAATATGAATGGGTTTGGTTGGTGGGTGTAGAAACACCGCAATAGCTGGGATAATAATAGGATAATAAATTCCGACCTTCACATTAAGCAAAACTCTTCACTCTGTAGTAAATCGGTTAGGTTAGGTACCTAGGTAGGTATTCATCGAGGGCCGTTCCGCTTATATCCCACCCCATGGTCAATTAACAGCTGGATAATGGCTCTGTCCCGCTCGTTCTCCCACATAAGCGCCAATCTTTGGAAGGGCATATTACGACCCCTAATGTCAACGCCCGAAGCTAGCAATGCGCCGACTACGCGTACCTGCCGCTTTCTTGCTGCCTTTATCAATAGCCTACAGCCAACGGAAGCCCAAGGCTCATCTCTAGTAGCGCCACGGCTTAAAAGTAGCTGAGCGATAGTCTCATGACCCCCTTCGATTGCTAAAGCTAACGGACTGTTGGGGTACCCCCGAACGTTGGTATCGGCTCCCTTACGCAGCAGTAGCCGTACAATATCTTCATACCCTTGGCTCGCTGCATGAAGGAGTGGGTTTATGAATGATTTATGGCCTTCAACGCTAGCTCCTTTCTCAAGTAGCAGCCGTACAAGTCTTGTGTTATTCCTGATCACTGCGTCCTGTAGTGGGCTCGGATAGCAGTCGTTCCCTTCTAAATTAGCACCGCTTTGGAGTAGTAACTGGATGATCGCTTTATGCCCTTTTAGAACCGCGTCTTGCAATGGGCTTCGGTACTCTTTGTTGCCATCGATATCAGCGCTCTTAATGAATAAACGGATAAGTCTCATATCTTCCAAGGCGACGGCTTCTTGTAGTAGGCTTCTATCTCGGTTAGTACCTTCAACTTCAAGCCCCCTCCATAGTAATGATTGAATGAAGTATTTATATCCTCCTTTGGCTCCTGGTATAAATTTATTTTTCCCAGGGCCGTAATTCGCCAAGAACCTTGCAGCAAATTCAACTTTCGACTCCAGTGCGAGTTGGATTAATTCAAAGTCGGAATCGAGCGTTTCTGGAGATAAACTTTCTTCGTCATCTTTTTGTGTATACCCCTCCTTAACTGGTAAACTCGATGGTATAGTTTTTACCTCTTGCTCAAGCAATTCCCAGAATGCCTCATCGCTTTGGGTTGCAAGCGCAGCAAATATTGGGGTACCGTATTCGCTCTGTTCGACAGCGAAACAGGAGTGCCGAATATCTCGAGTTCGAATGAGATGTGTCAAATTACGGCTCGCCAATATGTATGAAATGCTTGCGTCTGATGCGTACCAACGAACGCTGGGCCATTTGCGTATGGTTTTAGAGCCCTCGACAATGTTGTTATATTTAATCCATGTCCTAAATTGAAATCCTGATACAAATTCCGATTGTGGGAGTCCATATTTTTCAGCTTCGTTGGCATGGTACAAGATGTTCTCTATAGCATAACCGAGAAATGGAAACTTTATAGTGGTATGGTAGCAGTGGTGGTAATACTCGGATTCTAGGATGGTTATTGTGTCGGGATTTGTATCAAACCGGTACAATTGGTGAACTTTTAATCTAAGGTTATGATTCATTGTATTCCACTCGTATGGAATACGTGTCGCCCTAAACCAGCCGCTGAAATATTTCAAAGGGTTAGAGGTTAAGTCCCACATCAGAATAGGATCATCTGCGTCAAGCAAAAATATGTCGCGTATGTAAGCGAAGCAGCACTGCTTTAACTCCTCGTGGCCATAACCATAAAGGTTCGACCCAAGTCCAGGCCAAACCCTTTGAAATCCATTCTCCTTGAGGAGGAAATCGCGAACGGATTCATGAATAAACCGAACGGTTGTCGATGACCCGGAGACTTCAGCCAACCCTTTCGAATTATCGATGATATATTTTTCCATATCTTCGACAGAAACGATATTTTCCGAGTGAAACATGGCCAAGTCCTCAGGTTCACTGCCGGACATGATGGCAAAATATAGCTCCTCGACTCGTAGTGGACGTGTTGCGAAAAGTATCCATTGGATGCAGATGCGAAGCCCGTCCTCGTTATCATTGTCGCGTGTGAGTATGTCTTCGAATAAGTTGTGAAGATCGTTGGGGATCTTTTGGAGTCGCCTTCTAAGAGTATGTTTGCGCCCACGGTCGTATTCTTTGTTTAAGATATTCACAGCGAGAACTACCCACATGAAAACTCCGGATGCCTTTTCTTGGACCTCGGCACGGACCTGACTTGCAAGAAGATCTTCTCCGATACGTAATTCGTAGTTTAAGTATCGGGCTATATCTTGATTATGTTCTTGCCGACCTTCGATTACTAGAGTAAGTCCCTTTGGAACTGTTATATGAGGGTAATGCCTACTTGCAAAGCAGACATGCAAGTTAGTCCCGGATGAAGCTGTTTTCTGGCTAATATTGTGTAGAAAGTATAGCATATCCCGGATCTGTCGTTCCTCACATTCATCCAGTGCATCGATGAAGCAAATTATGGAGGTTTCACCCATAGCGAGCATTAAATCTTCAAATAGAGACCTTAGTAACTCAACGTTCCAGGGGCGTGCTGGGTCAATAGAGTCTAATACTCGATGAAGATCTGGTCGTAATTCGAGTATCTGTATTAGAAGTGATCGGTAAAGGCCATCCGTAGACTTCTCTAGCTCTTCTCCTCTTGCATTAAAGAAGAAAGAAATGACTATCTTCCCCTGATCACTTAGCGGCTGGTATACGTGCGATATCGTGAACTTCATCAAGGTTGACTTTCCCGCACCAGGCTTGCCTTTGATCCAGAGGAAGCCACCATGATCGCCAAACTTGCTCGTATCAAGCCAGTCTATGTATTGTGAAGTTTCCAAGAACCATTTACAGGTTTTTATATGTGCCCCTTTAATGGTTCTCTGGCGCTCATCGATTTGAATGAACTTGAGCGATTTAATTACATTAGCCCGGTGTTCAATGGTCTTTTCTTTCACCCGGTCCTGGACAGGAGGAGGTGGATGTACTTGGATAATATTACCGTGAGGTCGTAGTACTAATATTGAGATTAGTTGATGATTATATCTCGTCCGGTGATTGAGTAATACTATTGAAGTCCCGACCATTATGAAAGCTTCCGTTCACGTTCTGGACACCTTCTCCGGAATGTTGAGCGAATCCCCGGCTTCCTCCTTCGAATTGTTCCCTAGGTTCAAAAGAGCCAGCATTAGCATAATAGCCTTCGCGGGAACTATTAGGCATTCTGTAATGCTTCCAATTTGTTAACCTTTGAATTGCCTAGTCACAATTCAATATCTCGTAATGTGTGGGAGCCATATACATATTCCCCTACCTGCTTGCGTAGTATTACCTAGGTACCTACCTAGGTAGGTAGGCATCTGTGCGAATTAAATATTCTCCGGATTGGGCTGCTCTAAAAACTAGAACAGTGCTGACATTGATAAAAGCGAGGCTGTGCTGCTACTTAATGCCAATTTTATTTCCAGCCTGACTGAGAGGTAGCGACTTCGCCCCAGCAGGCTAGGTATAAGGCATTTTATGATCGAAATTGCGGCGAATGATCACCGAGCAGTGCTTAAGCACTACATATTGGATGCATATATGGTTACATCTGCCGCAGCGAATGAAGTTACGTACGAATGAAGATGTTCTCTGTCACAATTCTCGTTTTGGGGTTCCACGACAGCCAGCCTGCAGCAAGGAAAAGGCAGGCTGGCGATAACCAGCAATGCCCTGTAGGCTTGATGAATTGTATAAGAAAAGTAAACCCCTCAAATATAACGACATACTAGGTAGGTCCTCGTAAAGATACTCGCTCTTTACTTAGTTTTTTTCAACCGTTTCGACCTTTTACCGCATTGACGACTGATCAATGGAGGATTTACAACCTGAAAACTATCGTATCATATGGATCGCGCCATTAGAAATCGAGGCACAAGCCGCTTTACATATGCTAGATCATAGGCATACCGGTAGATTTCCAATGGCTCGCGGCGACGATTACGTCTTCCAAGCCGGCGATATGTGCGGCCATAATGTTGTAATTGCAACTCTTCCGGCTGGTCAAGAGTACGGGTCGGGATCAGCCGCTGCCCTTGCCAGCCAGGCAAAGAAGTTTTTTCCTAACTTCTGGTTTGGACTCCTAGTAGGCGTGGTAAGTCTGAAAGTCATTCAAAATGTTAACTTTCGCTATTCCCTAAGTTAGAACTTTCTACACCTGAGTAGATTAACTAACCGAATCGTCGGTAGGCTGCTGGTATTCCTGATCTCAAACAAGACCCACCACGAGATATCAGATTAGGTGATGTTCTTGTCAGTATCCCAGATATGGACCGTCCAGGAACTGTGGCATACGACTTAGGCAGAGAGATAGGGGGGGATACGCTTCAGCTTCTACGGCATGGTTATGTTCTTGCTCAGACTGAGCAAGTTGTGAGGTCAGCTATTGGCAGTATCAAACTTGATTCACCAGAGGAGTCCAGACTATTTCTTCCATTTTACGAAAATATGAAGAACAAGAAACATGCGAAAGGGACGTTTATTGATCCCGGGCAAGATCGCGACAACTTCTATCAACTAGGAGACGACGGTATCGAGCATATTGTGGAAAGACCAAAACGGCCTGCTTCAGAACGCACTAGAGTGTGGTATGGTCCAATAGGGTCAGGCGAGAAACTTATGAGGAGTGCTTCGAAGCGAGATAAGTTGAGAGATGAGCATGGCATTATCGGCCTAGAGATGGAAGCAGCGGGTATTATGAATCGACTTAATGTCGGCGTTATCAGGGGCACATGTGACTACGCAGATGATCACAAGAACAAGGACTGGCAACCATATGCTGCAGCTATTGCGGCAGCATATGCCAAAGCACTCTTGTCTCAAATCCCACCAAGCCAGCCGCCGAATCGCCCGGTGCCACCAGGACGTGGTGAGTGCTATGCTACACCATTATAACAGGTACCCGATTACTTCGTTACTAACCATAATAGATCTATATGATTCCCCTGCGAATAATGGACGAGGTAGAGGCTATACGGCCAAGTCACCAGCATTCAATAATAATGAATCCAGAAGAGAGCACGGCAACCCGGATAATATAACCGAAGATGTATCCGATAGAGGAACAATTACATTCAGCGGTCGGGGTAACCAGAATATAGGCTCTGGAAGCATTTCAATTGGTGGAGCACAGCACATTTCTTGATTCTTTGAGATAGGGGAAATATAATTTCCCCCAGTCTAGGCGCTAAAGAAGCCCCCTTAACTGTGTGAGAGTAAAGGTTTGGACGAGGAACAACAAGAAAGATACGGTTACGCCTATCTGTTGATGTCGAGTGTGTTATTCATAGATTTTTCCTTAGGCTAGTTGCTATACATAATAAGCAAGCCACTGCTTCTAGACCTTCGTAGAATATTTGTGTGAATAGTAGCTAAGGCTTCGGAGTCCCGAGCCAGAAAAAAAGCGACACGATTGAAATATTATATTATTAATCGTCGTCGATACTCATATCTTGCGCAGAAGCGAAAGATACTGACGTCGCTCCCAAATCATCAAACTCTTAGTGCCCGGAGTGAATACGCTCCGGTTACTGTATATCGGCGTCACGGAGCTCCGAGTACATCACGCTCCATTAACGGGATATAAAATATACAAAGCTGCACTCTATTCGGAACTACGAAATTTGAATAACTTGTATTACATCGAGTAAAAACATCTTCAACATGTCTATTACAGTCGGAATCGCCGGTATAACCGGCAAGTTCGCCCGCGAACTCGCATCGGCACTTCTCAAATACCCTGATATCAATATTAAGGGGTACTGTCGTGACCCTTCCAAAGTTCCCGAGTCATTATCTTCCAAGGTCTCCCTTTCAAAGGGGGACGCCTTCGATACATCCGCTATCCGTTCCTTCGTCGCCGGGTGCGATGTGGTTGTGTGCTGCTATCTCGGCGACGACAAGTTGATGGTGGACGGGCAGAAAGCACTCATCGACGCCTGCGCTGCCGAGGGTGTCCCGCGTTACGTAGCTTCGGATTGGTCATTGGATTACACTAAGCTTAAGCTGGGAGAGCTCTTCCCCAAGGATCCGATGATCCATGTCAAGGCGTATCTAGATGCGCAAGACAAGGTCAAGGGTGTGCACGTCCTGGTCGGCATGTTCATGGATGTCTTTTTTGGTCCAATGTTCGGTACCTACGATGCTAGCTCTACGACCTTCAAGTATTGGGGCACGGGTAACGAAATTTGGGAGGCTACTACTTATCGGAATGCGGCTGAGTACACCGCGGCGGTTTGTGCGGATAAGAGTGCCTACGGGATAAAAAAATGTAAGTCATCAGTGAGGGACTGGTCTAGGCAATTAGGTAGCTAATACGTCTCCCCTAACAGTCATCGGCGGGCGAGCAACAATCCGCGAGATCGCAGAATCGTTCGAGAAAGTCTATGGAGTAAAGCCTAAGCTCGAGAGCCATGGTTCAGTGGATGGCCTGTTCAAAAAAATGCATGAGCTACGCAAGAATGACCCTCAAAATGTCTTCTCGTATATGTTCTTGTGAGTATATAAAACTTTTCGCGCATATTTAATCTTCTAAAACTAACTCGATACAGGTTTTATCAATATTACATGATTAACGGGCGGACGTATCTTGGTACTGAGATTGACAACGGTCAATATCCTCAGGTGAAGCCTGTGAATTGGGAGGATTTCATGAAATCAGTCCCTAAGGATCAACTGGCGAACGCCTTTTTTAATGTCGGAAACGACATTTAAGTGATAGGTAGGACTAGTTCAGGGTTGGCTTGGGAATAAATAGTCATTTTTATATACTAAGCATAATGGCCGCTGTCAATCTATTTTGTAACGTACTGGTATTTTGTTTGAATAAGTGATTCGTCTTGTTATGTATAAAGTTCGCCTAGGTACGTAAAACTAGAGATTTACATAAATATTTGCTATACCGTTCGTAGCCACATAGTTGCTGTCAGATATTGTACACAAGATTGACGTTATATATAGGGTTGGTGTTAGAATAGATAGACTGAACTATTAACTCCTGTCTTCTACCTTTTTACGAGGGCGTGCACCGCCCCTTATCCAAGGGTTCTCATCCCTGTAACTACCCCTAACCCACTTATACCCTAACAGTTGTTTTCCCACCAAAGAGCCGCACCATCCTAATTATTTTTCTCCTTCTAATGCGACGGGTAATTTGGCTTACAATGATGCTAAGCGACAGTACTAGTCAGTTCTAAGCGGAGTTCGACATAAGTTCTAAGAAATCTAAGAGAGTATGTAAACGCGTGGTAACACGAGCTACATATATGATATAATTGACTAACCATGCTTTCCATAACCAAGGAAGAGAGTATGAATTAATACATAGTACTATTTACATTAAACAACAGTTCCAAGACCATTCCTTTTAACAAACACAGATCATGCCAGTACGGACTGACACTCATTTATTACGTGAGATCCCCGGCCTACAAGCGAGTCATAAATTGACTGTCCGTTTCCAGCCACGTCCCAAAGTCCTTAAGATCAGGGTTCATCGTCCTCAGCGCCGCAATATCAGCTCCGTAACCGACGTTGCGGAACCATCTGAACATATACCCAAGTTCCTTCGACATCCAGAGAATGATGGTAGCAACAAAATGGTATGTGGTGGGCAGATCATCGCCAGTCTTCTCCTTGAAAATCGTGGCAAACTGATCGTACGTCAGTTCGTCCCCGGCCAGACTCAACTTCTTGCCTTTCCACTGCTCCGGGTTTCTCAGCGCTTCGGCGGCGAAGAAGCCGATGTCGCTTGTCGCGATTAACTGCAGTTTCTGGTCCTTCTTAAGGGTGATCTTCCAGCTCGTAGCGAAGAGTTTACCCGCGAATCCCGGGACTAGATTCTCGAAGAAGGCAACTGGTCGGAGGATTGTCCAAGCCATCTCGCCGCCCTTAGTCTTCTCCAAAAGATACTTTTCAATTCTGTACTTGCTGATGAAGTGCGGAATGTCGGTTGGATCATCATCCGACCTGGCGCCACCACGGTCGACTGACGAGTATACAAAATGCTTGACGCCGTTCTTGATCGAGGCATCGATTAAAGCCTTGCCTTGGACTTCTTCCTTTCGGGGGCTTGCGCCGCGGCCTATAGCTGCCTGTAGAAGTATTAGTATATTAACGCATTTCCAGATTACAACTTCTCAGCAACTTACCTGTACACTAAAGACTCCCCATATCGGTTTCTCGGTTATCTCCTTGGCGTTGCTGAAGATATTTTCTGGTGCGTCCATGTCACCCGTCAACAATTTGATCTTATGGGACTTCTGCGCCAGCCGTTGTGCAGTTGGTGACTCAGCATTTCGAGTAAGGGCGAGAATCTCAAAGTCGGCGTCGGCTTTTAGTAACGCGTTCACAACGGCGCCGCCTTGCTTGCCTGTGGCTCCAGTAACGAGAACTGCTCGTGACATGATGGTAATAATAGGTACTTAAAGTAAGAAACTAAATAGGTATTGCAGAATACGAATGATGAAGAGTTAGAATGAAGTATCTAAAAGACATTGTGGGCAGTGTTTTATCTTTAAACAATAGCGGCTCTAAACTCGACGTCAATATGATACTAAGCCTGAGTAATTCATGGAAGAATGAAGCAATGAGTTGATCTCGGAGTTCTACGGCACCGGCCGAGACCCCACAACCGGAGCCCACAGCGACCGATTAAAGACACACCCGGGTGTTCCGAGCTAACTCGACTTTATATAGCGTCCCCGTGCTCCACCAATCCCCCAAGCCAAACACATAGGCCATAAATATCTCGGGGTTGGCTGAGGCCGATTGTCTTCTGTCATCATTGCCAATTGCCCCTATTTATAATCCAAACGCTGACAAAAAGACATCGAAGTTTTCGCATAATCCTATAGTTCCACTCATTCATATGAGAAATTACATTGTTGACGAGTTCTCGCCAGCCTAAGAATTATAGTACAGTGGGATCGCCACTTAGTCCAGTACTGTTCGAAGATTGCCGGTTTGTCCCCACTAACCCGCTAAGTCGCACAGTCCAGTCTCTTCGGAGTTTCCTACAGTATAGACCAGAATCCCCCGTCAACGTCCTGCATCATAAAATCATCAATGTCTTTCATATCACTGAGGCCGAACGCAGTGTCATGTATGCCAGTATTAAAGTACCCAGGGTCATAAGTCATATCGGAATGAGTATTTGGAGCACCAGCGTTATAGGTTGACGCTTTGGCATTGTCGAAAGCATAAGAACCTAAGTTCCAGTTAATGTCTTGTTGCCCCGCAGACTGGATTTCAGTTATCAAAGTCGAGTTGTTGGATTCTGCTTGCATCTCCAGAGTATTTTGCAGGTGGCCTTGATAATTCGGTTGCGGTCGGACAGGCGTATGAATGTGCGACTGCGGAGGTGACGGGGAGGCCGGTGGGGTTTGGGTTCCAAGCACATCGTGAACGATTTCGGTGCTTCCTTCATCACAGCTACCATTGTTGTTAATACAGACCGTTTTCTTTTGTTGGAACCATCCCTTGAGCTTCTTAAATGCGTCTATAAATGGTCGCGACTGAGGGAAATACCCGTGTAGGGTTAAGGTAGTGAGCCTTTGGATCATCGCTTCAAGAAGATCTAAAGGAGATGGCGGATTATGATTGCCAGGGCCTTTTGTTTGTGAACGTGATAAATCTTCAGCAAAGTGTCCCAGCTTCAGTAAGCTAACTATCACACACAGATTCCATACAAGAAATACGTTCGGAAGAGAACGTGTAAGGTCATCATCCAATGATAGATAGATATCCAAGGCGTTAGCGCCTACTATTAGGCTATGACAGAGTGCGTCAGTATGTGCTGCGGTGAATGTTGGTGGTGGCCGGTTTGGATCTTCATTATCCTTGATCTTAAGCCAAGTACGCATTTGACGGATATAATCTCTAATCGCAACTTGGTGAATGTAGACATCAGCAACTGAACCTGCGTGGTTTTTAAGGCCTTTGAAATGCCAAATATTAGTTAAAATCTAAGGAGTAGTACCGATGAAGTCACACTTACGAGGGTCTAGGTCTCCTGAGGGTGATAGTTTCCAGTCGGCTAATCTCTGTCGGAAAATTCCTAGTAAATGCTGCGTTCTAAAGTCATCGAATGATTCGTCCGCGCATGAATACGACGCATTTAACGTCTTTGAGACATCATCGAAAATCTCCTGGAGGGCTACGAGGCTGCATAACCACCGATCGTCACTCCGTGTAGCACTCCCTTGTGTTAGAGCTTCTATACAAGCTCGGTGCGAGGACGAAAGTATAAAGGGCTGATGTCGACGTAGGAGCGTTGCCGAACTATTAAAAAAGCGGTATTAGTTAACTTCTGGGCAATTGATGCGAGATAAGTACCGACCACGATGCACCGAAATACACGGTTAGTAAAGTTCTATATGTGTCTCTTTCTTGGTCACTGGCCCTATTCTTATCCAGCTTAAGTGCAGCGCCTAAATTAAGATCGTGAGACATGACCACAGCGCTGTAAACATGCTGAGGGAGTGCAAATGCCTTAATGTGTGGGGGCTGTATGTAGTACTGTGAGAAGAGGACTAGAGACTGTAATAAGTCAAGAGATTTTGCGCCTTGGATAAAGACATCCTGAGCTAGGATTCTGTTGAGTTGTCCTAGAAGAGGATTCACGAGAGACGGTCTGAGCGACGTGCTAGCTATCGTTATGATACTTAGGAATAATGTAGGTTTCGTCGCTCGGATAGTATCTGCATTATCCTTAGCCGAGAAGCAGATAGAAGGCATCAATGGCCGCATATGAAGGTTCCAGTGATCAAACAACAGAGAGGCAGTACGGATGTCTACCAAGCCCTGGCTGACAACATCACGTCTGGCCATGCTTGCTTCTCTGCCATCGCCGACAGTGAGTTCCGCATGGCGATCTTGTCGCTCGCTAAATGCTGGGGCATCGTCATCCCTAGAGCTCGAATCGGGAGTTCTAGACCATCCTGCGTCTTCTCTCACTTGCTTGAGAGACCGCTGGTTTCGTCTTCGTTCAGCCTCCAGCGCACTAGTTAAGGCGTCGATCTTCTTTTCGAGTTCAGTGAACTTCTGGGAAGTTTTCACCCGCGCTTTTGGTGGCCCCGGGTCTTGACAAGGACGGGAAAATCTTATGCAGGTCTCACAATCTTTAGAACCGGGGACCGAAACGCATTTTATCTTCATATTACGACATGCAACACAGGCTCTGATTTTCTTGTGGTTCTGTTCATACTCATTCATGAGAATCCTATCTTCGGATGGGGCGGGGGGCATATCGATTGTTGCACTAGAGCTGGCCATGGTCTCTTTGAGAATAATCAAGCGCGAGATGAAGAAGAGAATATAAAATTTAGAGGTAGCTGTAACTTTCGATGCTTGATCGAAGAAGGTTTCGCATGATGTAAGCTCTCCCCCATAAGTGATAGCGCCACACTAGGGTCTCAATATTGAGGGAGTAAACCCCGATAGGCTTCTTGATTTTCAGGGGTGTCCTAGCAGCCTCAAGCAATTTTAGTTCTTGTTTAGCATATTAGGTAATATAAATAGACAATCTGACGGTACTAATTGAGATACTTGAGGTGTTAAGATTACGTTGGAACTCGAATTGTTTTAATTATATGTCGTTTAAAATAGTAGAATTGGTATAAGCTTAGAAGCAACTCATAAACATTATAAAGTATGCTAGTCTCACATGTAGCATATTTAAAATTGTCAATCAACGGTTAATAAGGTATGGTTACACATAGCTACTATTATACAAGTCAACATTTATATTGTGGAAAGTTGCCCAGTTTAAGTCTCTGCCAAGTGAGACTTTAAAATCGAATAAGGCCTACGTCATTAACAGACCAGGTATATTTCCAACTTAAGTACTGCTTGTAGAAACTAAAAACCAAAATACATTGACTTTTACATCCAACATTTAACTTCCCTCACAGAGATCCCTTTCTGGACAGATTGACTTATAATCAATCGATACGTGGTCTTTTTCACACTCACACTCAAACGATAGTTGATAATAAATCCGCAAAACGAACACGCAATCATGCCTAAATCATTAAAAGTTGCTCTAAAGAATAATAGCAATTCGGATCAAGTCTATGCGTATATCACCGGTATAGCTCTTCAACATAGAGGCCAACGTTGCTTTCTCAAAGCCGATGGAGAAGGTCTTTACTTCCCGCAAAATCCGCCCCGCATTGGTTCACCGCTGACCGAAGACTGCGCTATTCCCCTCGGAACGCCGGGGAACACGGTCACGGTCACGATCCCACAAATGGCCGGCGGCAGGATATGGTTTTCTCGAGACGCAAAGCTTACCTTCTTGCTTAATCCCGGTCCTGGCTTAGTCGAGCCCAGCGTCTTAAACCCGACCGATCCTAATACGGATGTTGATTTTGGCTTTTGCGAGTTTACACTCAACGACGCGCAGCTTTATGCAAATATCAGCTATGTAGATTTCGTCTCGCGTTTACCGATGGGCATCTCACTGGAGCAGAGAAACGGCGCGGTGCAAAGTGTTGCCGGCATGGCTCCCGACGGTGTGGATCGCATCGCGGAGGGGCTGCGCGAGCAAGCTCAAAAGGATGGCCGGCCTTGGGACAAGCTGGTAGTCAACCGTAAAGGTAGGATTCTCCGGATACTAAGTGCGACGCACGGGAATGCCGTACGTGCGAATTTCAGTGGTTACTACGAACCATATGTGAATGAGGTATGGGAACATTTCCTCGCGAATCAGAAAGAAGGCCGGTTTCTAAAAATCAATACGCAAGCTGCGCCAGGCATTTTAAGTGCCCAGTTCATGGATAATGGCGAGGTACAGGTTGGTAACGAGAAATTTGGCAAGCCAAATACGGCAGACATCTTTGGTTGCAATAGTGGTCCGTTCACAACAGGGCCGTCGCCTACGCGTAACGCCATCATACCGCGCCTAGCCGCTGCATTTGTGCGCACAGCGCTGCTAGAAGCATATGAACACCCCTCACAACCGCATACATTCTACCGGAGAGATCCGACAAATCATTATGCTCGTATTGTACACGAGCACAATGTCGACGGAAAAGGCTATGCCTTTGCTTACGACGACGTGCAGCCAGATGGCGGTGATGATCAGTCAGGGAAGGTCAATGATGGCGACCCAGTCCTATTCACGGTAACTGTTGGTGGCGTTCAAACGTGATACAATTAAGTTCGCGAGTTTTCATAATGTCTTTTCTTTTTGGGTGTGTACCTGGCTAGAAAGGTTAGGTACCTACACCTAAGGTAGGTACCTATCATGATATTAAAGGAGTCATTTAGTAGGAAAGCCTTATGGTCAGGGGTTCATGGTTGGGATAAGGTACTTGAAGAAATAAACTAAAACGATAGCAAACTTAATAAAGTAATATCAAAAGGAAGTGTAGCTCATTTACCATCTGCGTTTATTAATATGAGAGTTGTCGAGTACACAAATCCAACACTATGCTCATTTAACTACTCTAAGTGTAAATCCAAGCTGTTCTTGCCGGGGTCTTGGGGCTTCTAAATACTCTGATCATCTAGAATCGAGGTTGCACTAATACTTTACTAATTGGATTATAAAAATTACGGAACTGCAAAGCTTCAAGTGTGCGACAACCAACAATTGGATACAACTTTACACGAATACGTCGTGTATTAGAAATTCGCTGAGCACGAAGGATTGTAGAGTTGAGCTAACCAGCCCAGAGTACATATATTTATATGCGTAGCGCAGTGAGTTAACTGTATATAAGTACCTATATATCCAAGCGAAGAGCTCCCATCGCCCTACCGGCAACGAACTAGTCCAACATCTATACCCAAACAGTCAAATAGCAACGGGTATTAACGCCATAACGCTCTAGGGAGAGCATGGCGATTACGATATCTATGCGAAGGAAGTCTATATAACTGTATATTTTCATAATACTGGCGTTTACTATAGCACCGTTAGTCATTATAAAAGCCCAAGTACACCAAAGAGATTAAACTTACGCAAGAGAGGTCATAGCTCGCCTGGACCGTGCCAAGGTCACCGGCGGGGTAGATACCGAAATCTGGCGAGGCTTGTCCCCACTGAGACTCTTGAAGGTCGTACCACCACAGGTTAACACCACTCGCGACCAGGCTGCAGGCAATATCTTGCCAGTAGATGCGGGCGTTTTCGGGACTGGCTACGGCTTCATTAACAGTCTTTCCAGACACGGGCCATCCGGTCTCGGTAACATAGACAGGCTTGTTTCCAGCTAGAGCAATAGTCTTGTTGAGTCCGCTATAGAATCGTTCGTGCGCGTTGCCGATGCTGTTGGGCAAGGTCTGCTCCCAGTACGGGTAGCCGTCGAAGCCGAGCCAGTCGATGTTGTCGATGACAGCCCGGTTGGTACCATTCAGGAAGGAGTCGTAGGTATCGACGTGGCCGATGGGCACACCGGCAAGAGGAGTACCAACAATGGCGCTTCGGACCTTGTTGATGCAGTCGATGAGCTTCTGGGGGCCGACGCCGACTTCACCGCTAGCGTCGCGGTAGAGATCCTCACTACCAACTGAGATACCAACAACTAAGTCGGTGAATGCAGATCCATATTGGCTAATCGCAGCCTTAAGAGCAGCGATCTCGTTCGTGATAGCTTGGTCACCGCCCGAAACCCAGAGACCTAGGAGAAGAGTCGTTTTGGTGTTGATGGCAGCCGGGATTGCGCTAATAACGGAGTTTGTGGTTTGCCATTGGACTGTTGAAAAGAGAGTAAGTATAAACCAAATATGTCTTAACTATATATAAAAACTAACTTACTCATAGAGTAGAGGCGGGCACTCGTCCATCCACTTGTGCCTGGGAGGTTCTTGGCGCGGTTGAACTCGTACTCGAAATCGGCTTGCTGCTTAGCAGCCTGGTTAAGGAAGAAAGCTCCATAGTTGAAGCCCTTGATACCAGTGTTGGCAGCAGTAGTAGCAGCAGCAACGGCGGTGCTAGCGGTGGCCGCGAGGCCGAGGACGGACGAAGCAAAGCGCATCTTGTATATAATTATATAATTATTACTGTATTAACAACGAATGACAGCTACAGTATTGCAGCGAAGAGGCGTAAGAGTAAGGAGTGAATGAGTATTAAAGAAACTCTTATTAAGTCTACTCTACTGACTAGAACTCAAGAAGCAAGGAAATAAATAAATAAATAATCAAGAGGAAAAGAGACATAAATAAAGGGATCAGCGGGTTCTAGAAGCTGTACGTAAAACGACTTATTCGGCTAAGGGATCGAAAATCGGATCGCATCAACATCCCTTATACCGATCCCCTGTACCTACAGGGATGACCTCTGTCCCGGAATTTCCAGAAGGTCCACAGCCAGTAACCAGTTTCTACCAGTCTGCCAGTGAGAGAGCAGTGGGAGGACCAGTGGATCTGCCGACGCCATAACCCCCTGAGCTCGTATTGTCGACCCACATGCCGCTCAGCCTCAAATCTCAACCGAGCCCGACAAATGACAACGCATACTGTACAATACGCAGCTAGGGTCGGATGTTAGGGTCGGATCGCTTGCGCGGACGCGTATTTGGGTCGTCCGTGTTGAAGAAAACCCTGGCAGCCCTGGTTTTCGTATGTATGTAATATCGGTCGAGCCAGTTGTTGATAACTTGATGCACATTTATTTATTGATTCCAGTTGACATGCATTTTATTAAAAATAGCGTACGCTTTTTATTAGGTACCTACATACATATTGACCAATAAGCTCCGACTTGGCACCTATATGAAGAATCTGATTCCGATTGGATCTGTCAACGAGTCAAGATTATTTATTGCATATGTCAGTTATTCCGAGTACGTATACTACCTATGTATACAAATACAACAAGCATTGGTCGAGACTCGCATAGATCATTGTCATGCAGATCAGACCCGCCCGCCCCAGAATATCGAATATCTCAGGAGTCAAAAGTGGACCTTTACAATTTTGAAAACAAGGAATCGATATACACTATCGCCAAGTTGCAAACTTGCAAAAAGTGTGTCAACGAATGCGCAAGCCCTACACTAGACAAGGAGTCTACCTAGGTTAGCTCTTTAGCAAGATCTTTAACTTACACTAGATGGATGTATTGAAGTATAGGTAACTACACGCTATATAATCTGAAGACCGATTGTCGGTAGTTTTCAAAAGAATGACATACCTCTTAACAATTTCTCAACTACCAGCATGTAACAACCCCCTCTCCCAGTCTCCCCAAAAAAGGACGCTAAATGTAACATTGAAGTTAACTTAAAGCTTGCCGCGCAATCTACCGGTGCTACAACATAAAATTACACGCCCCTATTTTTAGTATCAATATGTATATAGGGGTTGGCCAGAAAAGAGGAATAGCTTTTACAGTAGGTATTAAATCGACAGGTAATTTACTATCCATAATTTCGGAAACTAATCGTAGAACCTTTTCCTGTTGGGCTACTCTCCCTATCGTGGTTGTTCTTAAAGCTACATCATTATTTCGACCATACAAAGTATTCCTCATCTCTACTCATTTCGTTAATTGATGGAAAAAAAGAAATTTTGCCTTACGGGTGATAAGTATAGGCAGCTAGAACTCATTCCTCATATATAACTAATTCAAACTTCAATAGCACTGTTGAACCAGCTCAGCAGTATTATACGGACCTATTATGCCTACCATTAATAGCTTAGCATCTTCCAAATGGAAGTAACTGCAGCCTAGTAACCAACTATGTCGAGATGTCTGTTCAATGTACAGGATGGGAATGTAAACTGGATCGGATAAGGAAGTCTCAAAACGGCGTGAACCGTCGAGCTAACGCATACACTACACTTGATCCATGCCCTAAAGATGGTTTTGAATAGATGTCTACCTAGCTAATTCCTACCACACCTAATAGAGGAGGTTGATTACCAACGGTACAGGAGTGGAATACCTGGGGTGTTACAGAATTATATCCATTCTCCAGCTGCCCCTTTCACCACAGACAACTACCAAATGGACCTCACAAACATTATAAATACTACGCTTTCTCTACCTCTCGCTCAACTGCTAAACAGTTATTGGTCTGCCGTTTATGGATACAGCATTACATTCGAAGGCCATCCCCAGAAATTCCCTGACATTACAGGCTATGGTTCTTACGCGCACGACCCATTTACATATGTAAACGGGGAGCATACACGAGTCGATAGCCGTTTTGTTTATAATCGAGGCTGGATGGCAATGCTTATCATTTCTATAAACGTTACGCTCGCAGCCGGTATTGCAAAACTGTTGCTGGACTTGAATATCTGGATACCTGATCTCCTGGATGTATCAACATTATTGCGAGGAAATGGATATAACTGTTCCAGTCTTCCATATAGAGGGTCTACCTTGGAAGATAGTGAGAGGTCGAGATACTTGCGTGACCGGATGGTCGGGTTTGGAAATACCTTGACAGAGGATGGCCATGCGGGTAAGCTCGGCATAGGAGAGGCCATAGAAGCCGAAGGTATGGTTACGAAAGTTAGTAGCGACATGAAGTCTAAGTATTGGTAAGAAACCATCCTACGTACCTAGGTAGTTAAGATGGCTAGTACTATGGGTATTCATGATTGTGCTTCTTTGTGTAATGAAGTAGTCATTTTATTGCTCCTTATTCACTCCTTAGAAACAAAACCACCTATTGGGAACTTATGAAGGATGGTTTGTACGTACCTACATACCCAATTGGATTCATCATGACAAAGTATAGGTGCCTCATAAAGTGAATAACACTCACTGATCTGATCTAAGCCAGGCATCTAATACACCTCATTCAAGTGATTCCTAGAATTGACACCTTTACGTTAACTTATCCAAGTCATATATGTAACTTCCACGTATATACTTGCGGTGTAATAAAGTATGATTCAACTACACGTTTCTTCTATTCACTTACTATGGCTGAATCTATGGGTTTAAATACTACACGTCACAATAAGACCTCTATCTAGGTGATTCTTCCATGAGTAAACACAATGGAAGTTCATGTACCTGGGTACCTACTGATATATAAACAACTCCCCTCCCAGCAACAAACGGGTCTTGAATTTGGGCAGATATCCTACATCTACCAACACCTTCTCATCATATCAAGCAAACCGACCGATCCACAGTTAACTTTGACCGTTTCGTCACCATCACAAACCGACCGATCCATCAACTTTGACCGTTTCGTCACCATCACAAACCGACCGATCCACAATTAACTTTGACCATTTCGTCACCATCACAAACTCAACTACCGTCTACTACACCACGCACATTTCGAATTACCTCTTCGCAGCGAATACACCATGTGTTCCTACGATTTAACCGAATGGAAGTGTTCAAAATGCGGTGAATGCTACCTTCGGACCAAGACTGGCATGGAAACATGCGCGTACGCAAACACCAATCGCTGCCGCCCGAGCGCAAGAACCCGGACTTTGGAGACGGGTCTTTGCGATAGCTGTGACGGTAGGCCGCCGGCGCGACCCTAAGATGACTTCTATCTTCATACGTGTGGGTTAGCATGATAAGTTTTCATCCTGAGCACGGCAAACATATGGAACTTATGCGATCCGATATTCCTGCACGAGGCGTTGTCCTCCGAAGTATGAACGACCATATAGGCTAGCTTTGATTTATATATATTACTATATCCCATGATGATTTGTGTCTTGCTCATGTGCCTGCGTTGTATTATCCATCACGATTACCACAATTCACTTGTGCGGATCACAGATCATGAGATTCGAATTGTATTACCTTCTTTTTCTAAGAATATATAAACCAGCTTCCCCAGATCTCAGAATGCTTCCCTACCCAGACAATTCGACTACCTCTACTTACCCATCAACAACTTCACCACATACAGCAACCTAATCCACGACAACTATCAAGTTACCTACCGCACTATTATCAAGAGCCTCTTGACCACGAAACCCATACGTACCCAGACAACATTTGCCAGTACAGCCAATATGTGTACCTACACTACCAGGGAATATATGTGCAAAAATGATGACTGCGGAGTTTTTATCTACTCCGAGATGACCACCAAACGGCAATGCGCCGACTTCGGTACTGAACGGTGCATACTCATGGAGACCAATCTTATTATCGACGCCACGAAGTTGTGTCCGCGGTGTATGCACAAGCAGGAACGCAAGTAAGATTGATGTTCCCGGCATAATGGCATGGATGCGTTGCCTCATTTGATTCTTTGAATGAGCGCGATCGTTTGACTTTGGGCGATAGCAAGGGGGGGCTTAGGAGATATATTTATCGTTTATGCCGTGCCCCGAATCATTATAAGAGACCTTAGATAGCCTAAGGCTCTTACCGGGCTGGATTAATATATTTAATTGACCCCTATTATTTACCCCTATTTTGCTTGATGTGAGGTAATAGAGAAAGACATGCTAATAGATGAATGTGAGATATCCAAAATGGTGTTTATTTATTCTTAGCCTAAGATACCCAATAGTTAAATACTTGCTCCATACCGTATATTAGGCTGATCGACGACGACCTTACTATACAACACGATCGCCGTATATGTACGTAGGTACTCTCTTCACCCTACAAGATTTCAACATATAACCCCCCTCTCCTACCCCTATTCAACAACCACCCCAATCAATCATGCCTTAGCCTCCAACGCCCTAGCCTTGAACAACTGCTTATAAGTGTCGACAGCCGTATCCTTCAAAGTCAAATACTTCAGCCCTAACACCTTAGTCGCCTTAGACCCATCAACACGGTGCGCGTCCTCCGGCGACCAATCCCCCACCTTCCCAACCGGCAGGCGTTCCCGGGCCTCCGGGAGCGCCTCCCGCGCCGCGTCGACTATCGCCTGGTACCGGAAGTTCTGGCCGACGAGGAAGCGCTGGCCGGCCGCCTCGGGGACTTCGAGGGCTAGGATGTGCGCGGCCGCCACCTCGCGAGAGTCGGCGTAGGCGCCGAAGTCGAAGGGCGGGACGGAGGGGCTGTCGATGATATTGTTGAGCAGCACCACGGACTCGCTTAGCGTCTTCGTGTCCTGGATCTCGTACGCGTATGGCCCGAATACCCACGGCGGGCAGATAGTCGCCAGCGTGAATCCGGCGTCCGGGTGGGCGTCCACCCACGCCCACATGGCGCGCTCGGCGAGCGCCTTGCTGGCCGCGTACGCGATGAGACTCGGGGCCTTTACCGCTGCGTCCCACGTCACGGGGTTCCAGTCCTTCTCGTCGTAAGAGTAGCCCGGGTTCAAGCCTTTCTCCGGGTCTACGATGGCAGCGAACGAGCTGGTCGACACCACACGCCGGACTTTACCGCCGCCGTACTTCAGCGCGGCCTCGAGGATAGTCGTCGCACCCTTGACAGCGGGGTCAAGGAGGTCGCGAACATTGTCCTCAACGTTAAGGGTAAAGGGTGACGCCGCGTGAATGATTCCCACAATGGACCCGTCTGCGAAAGCCGCGGCGTAGGACTCAAGGACCGTTATGTCTGGGACGATAGTAGAAGAAAGCGAAGCGGCATAGGAGGGGTAGCGCGAAATAGTACGGGCCGCAGCAGACTCTGTACGGGCCGTAATACGTACGCTATACCCGGACTCCAAGGCCTCCCTAACGATCTGTCCACCGACGTAGCCACCAGCGCCGGTGACGAGAATAGTGCCTTTGTTCTGAGGAGCGGCCATGTTTGAGTTAATATAGGGGTGTTTGCAAGGTTTGGTAGATAATCAAGGAAGTATGTGTGAGTAGAGTAGTCCCGATGAACGTAGTCGACTTGAGTAGCGGCGAGCAATGGGGTTTTTATCGACGGATTCTATAGACAACAGGCTATAGCATACTAATGATTATAGTTTCATACCCGGGTTTAAGATACGTTTCGCATGCATTGACGACGAAAGCACAAGGCATTATATAGGTATACATAAGGTAGGTTGGTGATTTAGGTAGATACTCATGTATAAACTCATCTCACGAGAATAGGGGGGATGGCATCTTTACTGATTGGGTTAGTAATTAGTTTAGTGAGAAAATTCCATCGAACATACAAACCAACAGCATGTTTCCAAGTGACTAAAGACATCCACACTATCTTACCGCCTGTATCGGCCGCATAATAATGTACCTATCGTCAGTTGATTCCGGGATTCCGTGATTCCCCGTCCCCGTTTTTTTTGGTGTTTTAAGTACTTAATCGGCCCTTCAAAATAAAAGCGCTCGTTCTGGGGTTTGCTTTAACTACGTTAAGTAAGGAAATATCTTGGCCGGAGTTTAGCTCATCGTACAGACGACCTATGTAAACATTTCGCTGGAGACTATTTGAACTATTTTTATTGAAATATGGGAATATGGGAATGATTTTCAACATGATTACATGAAGAAATAGCGTATTGGTGCAGTGTCGGGCTAAAATATGACCCCATATGTAATGGAGACTTAAGGGTAAGATACTATAGATATATGATAGCTTCTATTGGTTTTATGGCCGTCGGATTAGAACGGAGAATTGAGACGTGGTTCATCGACAACTTCTCCGTATACTCCGAATTATCCCTTTCAGGGGTTATGTTATCGGCAGTGACCACTTTTGAGCTTCACAAAAACGATGCTTTGTGATATCTATTATATTTCGCTTCCATTGTGCCGAGCGAGGCAAAAATAAAAATAAAAACTCCAAGTCAATGTCCAACCGGCCTAGTAAATATGCTATACCGTACACCCTATACCGTACACCTGTACACACCATACCAGAACTTCCAGGTCCACTCTATGTACGTATCCTGCGTGTTCAAGTCAACAAAGATTGTCCCTTGATAGATAGTGGGTATATGAATGAAATGGAACTTACCCGCACAACCTGTACGAATCGCTTTAACTCCGGAGCTTCAATAAGCAACAGGACAGCCCGAACCCTTATTTATATTCCCGCTTTAACTCCATCAATCCCAACTTCCTTGGTTATCGATTAACCTTGCGCTTCCCGAGATACTAGCCCTAGCACTGGCGCTACCGTGTACCATCTCTATTAGCTTGCCCCTCTGCCGTGCGCGTAAGTTTTCGAGGTATACGCCTACGTCCTCGAGACTTTTGATCTGTTCCTCGAGAGAAAGAGTGCTGCTGTTTACGCTTCGTACTAGCGGTGAAACCAGCTTCCGTCTCAGAGTCTCAAGGTTGGCCTTTAGGCTAAGCAGTTTGCCATTGTGTTCTACCAGTATCCCTTTGTTGCGCACTGTCTTCTCACGCACATTCTGAAGTAGTTCGCGGTTACGCTCATACTTCTTAACCTCGCTTACTTTGGGTCCTAAAATACGCGTCCACAACGAAGAGAGGAAGTCGGCGTGCTGCTCGTCTTGTTGCGATGACTCTCGTACGACAACACGCGCCAAGTTTAGGAACTGACGGTCGATAGCTTCGAAAAGGGCGAACAGTGATAATGAGTGGTGTAGCTCGTTCTCGATAGCCTCTTCTAGGACTGATAGGAATTCCGTGAATGTCCGTTGAAGCGCGTAGCGAGTTCGCTGCGGATGCGACATACCGAACATGGTTGTCGCTATATCACCCAATCGCGTCGGCATACCTGTGTTTGGATTCTCAAAAACGCCAGCCACAGAGAGCAGTGTGTGAATGTTGGCAAATGCTGTAGAGAGGGGCTGGCTTGGAACAGCTTGCACCTGCGATAGCTCTCGCCGTGCCCAATCCATCACGATTAGTATACTGTCAATGTCGCCGTCAACGTTGGAGAAAAACTTTGTAAGCTCGATAGCCAGAGTCTTCAAGCTTTCTGAGAGCTCATCGAGAGACTTCACAATGATAGGCGCCGATGTCATGTTACTTGACCGAACACTCTCGCCGAGATCCCACACAGCAACACCAGTTGCTTGAAGGTCGCCAACCTGAGAGACGCCATTTTCTGAGTAATAGATCAATGGTTCGAAGGAGCGCGCGATACCTGCTACCTTGACCAGATCAGGCGACGGTCGCGGTGGCGCGGGCTGAAAGAGCGTCCGGATGGCAGTCATTGACAGGAATGCGATGAAGGTTGCGACAATGATGTTTCCCCATGATTTTGATCTTAGGAAATTGACAACAGCCTCGATAGGTTCCGTTCGCTGTTGGATATCAGCGCGCAGCGCTAATCGGATGTCTAGGTTGAAGTCAGCATACCCGCCCAGACGTATCAATTCGCTGAACCTTACAATTATCCCTGGAAGCACCGGGCGACATGGACGTTATTGCGCCGTTTTGTGTCGTTCCTCCATTTAAATGGTCATTAGCTGGCGATTCACTCTTCAATTTGACGAGAGTATCATCCTCTGTAGTAGGACTTTCTGGTTCTGGCGTGACCCCCTTTTCTGGACTTAAACTTCCAGTTGGCAGGCGAGTCCTACGAGCTGCTTCGAATATATCATTCTGGAAGATGCTGTTATTGGTATGGTTTATGCGCCTTGGATGGTCGAAACCACCCAAGATGTCCCTACTCTCGCGCCAATTGCCGTACCATCGATCTCCATTCTCCAACCTTTTCCATGCCGGCGGGCTATAGTTACGATCTGACAGAGACATGTCGTCCATGTCGCTCTCTTCTTGGAGATCGAGGTCCTCGTCCGAGAAGCCAAAGCCTAAGTGGGTTGGTGGGAACCCGAACAGTTTCTGTCGCGACGGTGACATCGGAGTCGCAAAGCTTGTGTCGTCTCGACTGTTCTCGGAGTATATAGACGTCATTTTCTTTAAGAGCACTTTGGCTGGTTGGCTTCGAAATACTACTTATACTTGTAATTGAATTTGGCGCCGGGCTTGGGAGTGCTAATTTTGTACGCGAAGAAAAGAACGAGCGCAAACTTTGAGTTGAAGTCTGAGCCCGGTTGGGAGTCAGGTGGACAAGAGACTTTTCTGGGTTTGTCACTGGTCCGGGCGCAGGTAATGCTGGCAAAGCTTTCTGTCGATGCGATCTTTGGATAGGTGGCAGCGCCTTTCGTCGTGGTAGCGCCTCAATTTGAGGTCCCGGTCGCGATATAATAGATGACGGCACCCTGAAAGAAAACCGAGGAAAGCGGGCGGGTAAAATGTTCCGTAGCGGTATATGGCCGATTGAAACAAGGTAAACGAAGAAAAAGGCGAAAGTGAAGGCTAGTGCGATGAGGAATGTGCTAGGCGCAATGGTAATGCTCAAAAGTGATACGTGATTATGAGTCTCTATAGATACCAAGGGGCGCATTGAGATCGGAAGCGACCGGCCAGGCAAGCTCTGGGGTCGTCTAGAGTATTCAATCTAGTCGTCCGGAATGCTATCGTCGGCGATGCTAACTAAAGCGACTAGAAGTATGGAGGTAGGTAGGTATGTTACGTTGGTATGTCGGTATGTAGGTTGGGCTGGCAGCTTAGTTGAACGCTGGGGTTAACACGATAACAGTGCGATTTCGCAAGTACCTGGTGGGTTTGGTTGAGCTACAAGGTTCCGCGCTTATAATATCGACTTGTTTGAACGTATTTGAGTATTTTGAGTATGGTAGCAAAGGCCGTTCACTCAACTACCAGTAGTCAGGATCCTATCAAACGATGTCGTCGCGGAAGATGAAGTCCCAAAGATTGCGCAAGAGAGTAGCTAGACTCTTACGAGCCAAAGGGGAGGCGGATTCGTTTGCGCCGGTAAGTTCCAAAGCGCAGTAAGGTGGGTAAGGAAAATGGACGAATGAACGACAACTTTGGCCGGTGGTAAGACGGGAAGTAGAGGATGTAGAGGAACAGCTGTGCGAAATTAAGAGGCTGGGAAACTCTGGGAAGCTCTCTGCACCATCTCAACCTTCTCTGGTTACTCCTTCCACTTAGCCACTTAGATCTCACTTTTGAGACCCCCCACCTTCGGGATGTCGCAGGAGAGGCCCTTTAAGCCAATGGACTCACTTCGTTTCTGGTCTCTGTACGACGGACCAAATGCAAGGGTCAGTACCTTTAAACTTTATAATAGCCTGTTTTAGGAATGCACTTGGACGGGAAAGTACGACAGTATGATAGTATGTCGATTACCTACCAGGTATATATACCTCCCTCCCAGGCACTATGTAGGAAAGGGATTCTTGCTCCCTGGATACCAACATAAGTCTGTGACTTAGACAACCAAAAGATAAGTGAGTCAGTAACATATTTCCGTACCTAAGTAACTACATATGGTAACTTCCTCTGTCACTTTGTACCCCTCCCCCCCTTGTCATGGTAGCGTCGGAAGGAGTGCGATCATAAGTTCTTGACCAATCATAACAAGATATTTAACCTATGAGTTGTCGTTGAGTTAAGTGCTTGCATAAACCAATCATCGCTCACGGTCACCACCTAACCAATCATATCTTAGCGTGATTACAGCTGCAAGCACTTTGACGCGTCCCGAACAACAAACCACAAGTAGGTCTTATATAGTTCAATCAATAAACATTGTGTAAATATGGCATTATGATTGGATAAATAGCAAACTTGGATCTGGTGACCTATTGTAGATTACCTATTTAAGTTGTTTACATACTGTACATACTACTGATGTTTGGTTATCCTAACGTAACTTATGTACAAACATAGGTATGTACATGCTATTCTAACCATTCTCTTTTACCCCGCACATCATGCTGCCATAACGTGGAATCTTATCGCGCTATCGCACCATCGAATCACTTATCACCCCGCAGTTGACCAGGTGCCGGTTGACCCCGGCCATTTCCTACGACCGAGACCCGCTGTAAGGTATCTAGGTACGTATCTAGTTTTCCTTCTCCCTTCTCTTCGATCTTCCCCTCCCCCTCCCCCCTCCATTCAAGTGAATTCAATTCATGCGGCAGTGTTTCAACTATCCTCCCGCTACCACCGACGGAACAATGCATTGTTACCTTAGGTATCTCCTAACCTACCTACTAGCCTGCAAGAGGCATGCTATCGATTAAAAAAGCATGACTTTTATAACTTCAAATCTTCAACTCTTCCTATTTCTACGACACAAAAATACAGGTATCCTGACTTGGGATATATATTCCTGGGGAATTCTAAACCCCGGTCATGAGATCATTCCGTTCACCGTTTGTATTATTAGGTACCTGGACCTTATCAAATGACAACATGTATATTCTCTATGTACCTAGGTAGCTCCTAGGGCTATTCTAGGTATAGTTCTACTCTTGATATCACCTGGACACAGTGGTATCCTCACTCTTATCGCCTAGTGTTATGTTTCATTTCACACCGTAATGCCGGATAGGGTAAGTGGGCTGGTGGGCCAGAGATGACGGTAGAGCTACATAGATTGGCGTAACGATGTCACCGCAAATGTTGTCCCATGTTCCAATAAACTCGTTGGGATTTCAGTACTTGGATACGGGTGTAAAGAGACACCATTGTGGCCTCTCTAACCCCGGGGGGTGAGTTCGAAAGGTTTCTGGACGGGTCCTTATTTTAATAAAGAAGAACTCCTCAGGATCCTATACAAGTCTTGATCAACCCGCTATAGCTTAGCGAGGAATGAACAAGCCAAACCCCCTACCATCCAGCTCATCTTACTTACATTCCTCGCTAACCCTGCTTCCGAGAACCTGTGCTACCTGAAACATGTATCTCATTAGGTCGAACCCTCCACCATATATGGCCGTCAATTTATGTAACATAAAAGCCAGATGAGGTGGCAAATCCGCAGTGTCTTTCTCTATATCGACGGAACCACAGGCTGCAAAAATCTGCGATAATTCCGCGGTCCATATCAGCTAAAAACGTGGATCTTAGACCGACATCAAACTCCACAATTTTTCAGTTTCTCGATTCTGTTCTCTAGTTTCGTGGGCTCAAATCGTAAATTTGCCGTTTTGGCTCTCCCCACTGTATATATCCACCAGATTCTATTATAAGATATCTGCTGTTAGTAATGGGAGTCCCAATGATATCCATAAAATTGAACTACAAGACTCGTTAGAAAGGGGCTGACTAGTTGCTCAATTCGTAGGAAGCGAGTTCAATATAGATAGCTGGATAATAATCAAACTTATTAGTATAATAGCTAGATATCTCCCCAGCTACCTAACAGTTAAATGCTTTATTCTTTAATATGTAGCCATTAGGTCTTTATTAAGCCTCTATATCCCGATCTGCCAATTATACTAGCTAGATCTATGCACCACAGCCAATCAAGAGTTGAGCACGTATCCCCTTACTTCCCATAGGGAGGGGCCATAGGGGAGGGGGGTTGGGGGTTCCCTCGTAAGGGCAAGCAGGGGGGTACGGAACGGTACGTTTAGGTTACCAACTGGACCTCTAATTATCGAAGAAGACTGGCCTAGGATGGGCAGTATAGAGTCGTGGAACGTTGAAATTAGATAAAATGAGCTCAAGAAGTTGGGTTACAAATCCGACAGCCATGAATTCATCGTCAATTTCTCAAGTAATAACTAGCCCTCCTGTAGACAGAACAAAGACACACTTAATGTAGATATCTTCATTTTATTTTTCAACCAAAAATTGTAAAATCCAACCCTATAAGTCCTGTTTTTAATCTTCCTTTCCACATTTGTTACCATGCCAGACGCTTGGTCTATCAACTCATCCTTCAAGATTTAAAATCCGACGAATAAAGTACGTAACTGCTAGTATGAGTGACGGCACGTCCGCCGAAGACGCCAACCACGAGAAGAAAGGAGAAATTCTGGTCGCTCAAGATGACGCTAGCAATGAAAACGACGTCGGCCAGGACATCGCCCCTAAGAACGAAGCTATCGGCGTTAAGCCCCTACTAATCCATATTTCTAAAGCTGCAGTTTTAACAAGACAAAAATATAGGATTTCAACCTAATCACTACCGCAGTCCCGGTCATTACAGCCCAATTCGACTCGATTCGCGACGTAAGATAGTACGGCGCGATGTTCACGGTAGCACTGTGAGTTCTCCCCTTGTATCCCTGGGTATATCTTCCGTGGAACGCTACCCAACACCATATCTTCCATGAGCACAAATGCGCAAGCTGGCTGAGCCGCTCGAAGGTAAAACCTATACCCTCTTCTTTAAGAAATATACATTTCTTACGTGCCTTCTCGTGTTTGAGATTGGCAGCCTCGTATGCGCGCTAGCTCCCACTTCAAACGCTCTGATGGTAGGACGTGCCGTCGCCGGACTAGGCGCGTCTGAGATGTTCGCAGGCGGCTTGACGATCCTTACCTTAGGTACCTTCTATACCATTCGCATAAATTCATTACAGCTGGAAATTTGAAGATGAGGTTAGCGCCTGGAATAATGCTACGTTCACGATCATAGCTACTTAGAGGCGGAGGGAAATGAACGTAATGGATTTTTTTTCCTATCACTACCTATCCGATGAAACTCGACCTGATAAAAACACGCTCATAGCTTCATAACCCTGAATAAACGCTCCGACGGACAAGTCATATAGGTACCCAGGAACCGACTCGATTTGTATGATGCAGATATACCGAGTAGAGGATTGTTCGGACCTTGCGTCCTGCTTAGTATCTATCCTTCAGATAGTTGCCGTCGGTCTGGGGGCACATTCTGGGGTTGGCGTTGCCTACCCCTCCTAAATGGCAAGGGGCCCTGTTCTTGGTTCCTTGTAAAGGTTGTGTCTAGCTGATGGTTCGTTGTTAAAACGACTAATCAACTCTTGCCATCTCGAGACTCCTTGCCGACGGATTAGCCAAGTTATTTACTTGCTTCACCGGCGGTGGTTGATATTTGCTCTTTTTGCGTAATCGCTTACGCGCAACCATGACAGGGACTGAGCTCTTGGTTACTAGGTAATTTGAGAAAGATCCAAGGAGCGTCCTGTGATACCATATTAGTCTTTATCCTGTATATCTGTAGACACGCATGCTTCAACTTACCCTTTCAAAGCGCTCCTACCACGGCTTCCTAGAATTACCAAAGTCGGATTCAAAATATCGATCACCTCTGTGATCAGATGCTTGGGATTCTTGCAATGAATCACTTCTACGATCACCCGTACCTGTAACTGCGTCTTCCGGAGCAATTTTGAGACCCGCTCGGTAATGTCCTGAACAGCTCGATCCCTCTCTTCTTGTAATCTGCTTTTCCCGCGAGAACTAGGCGCCGGAGAGGGATTATTGCTGCCGCCACCGTCGATAGCTCGGATATGCGGTGACATCGAAGATCCTTGCATCTTAAACGGGCCGGGACTAGAAGTACGGTACGAGGGTCTGGACATGCCCTTGGAAATTGCGCTAATGGCCATCGCTTGCTCCTTCATCGCCTTGGGTTCGTCTGGTACCATATTGCTGGCATCAACCGATCCACTGGCCTCCTCATCCATGCAATACATAGCTATTAGTGTATCGCCATCGCGAAGCACGGTTCCGACGGCCCATTCCAACGCGTGGGTAGACTCATCACTAAGATCCGTCGCCACTAGGTACTTGCGTAAGCGCCGGTGTTCGTCCTCTGCCTCTCGCTGTATTCTGGTAAATTCACCACGGTAGAGAATACGGAGGGAGCGGTGAACCTCAGGGGTCGAGAGAATTGGGGTAGAGGATAATTGTAGCCCCTGTGCAGCTTTGATAGCATCGACGTCGGCATCTAGATCTGGGTCGAAGGGCGTTTGGGTGCCAGACAGAGGTTCCTGATCAAAACTAGTGGACGGTTGAACGACTGGCTTTCCACCCTTGCTCAGCCTCCCTTTATCTCCTCCGGGACTTGTAATTGTAATCTCGGGCTCATCGAAGAGTGATCTGTACTGAGGTTGAGTAGCATTGACATGTTTTCCTAATGATGCTGTTAGTGGTTTTGAAGCCTTTGGAAATATATCGTGTGTTAGTGGACTCACGCTCATCTTCAATAGCAGCGAGTAGACTCTTAGCTGTGTTCCCATCTTCAGAATCTTGCGACTTAGCGCGCGGAGTGAGTTTTCTCCCCCTTTGCATTTCTTCGTCGGACGAGTTCCCAACGTCGTCATCACTTTCATCTGGGAGCAGTTCTCCGTAAGGACTTAGATTGTCCTTTTCTATTCGACCGTGCCCCTCGCTGTCTTGCCTCTTACGTGCCAAGGATGCTAAGTTAGAGCCACCATAGAGTAAGTTGGCATCCGACAATTTCCTATAAGCATTGTTCATGTCCAATACCTGACCATTGGTCATCATAATGTCCTGTGTCTGATTGCGCCCAGAAGGGTTCCCGAATGGCGAGTTTGAACGCAGATTAAAACGGTTGTTAGGTGACTTTGACTTGTTGGTTTTCCTTGAAAAGCGCCCGTGTTCTCCAGGAAGCACTAGGTTGGATAAGTCAGGTCCGCGAAGCGCTTCACCTATAGAGCTTGATCGCATGGCATTTTGACCACGTCTGATCGGCATAGATTGGCCGACATTGGTTGGCAGTATATCATGAAACTTATAGGCAGATGTTGGGTCAGTGCTCCTTGGACTCGGCAGAGGCGACGACCGCGGCCCAAGGTCTACAACGGGAGTCGAGGCAGCATCCGACATACTTCTACCACGACTCGGATTGTCCAAAGCTGGGGCCTTGTAAGAGAGTGTCGGTGAAACAGGCGTGCTTTTCGGGACATTGGAAGACGGTCTGCCAACATCTAGCATGCTTCTCGTCTGGATTGGAGGACCATCGACGTCTAGCATGCTACGAATTGGAGGGCTACGAGTTGCATTTCTAGACACTTCGCCAATGTCTAGCATGCTTCGAACAGGCGATCGAGGACTCGCAAATGGAGAAGGAGATCGGTGACCAACCGACGGAGCTCTTCTAGGTTGTTGCAGCGACGACATTAGACTCTCGACCTCCTTCCGTTCCTCCTCAAGCGCTGCCTCGAGGGACATCAACTTCCTACCGTTTGACATTGTAATAGATGTTTTGACGTAGTCGCGCTGGTGGCAATTCGAGGAAGTTAGTCCTTGTTTACAAAATACAGATATCGAATCGAGGGGTGTTTAATCGAAGACGTCGGCTAGAAGTGGGTTGTTCGAGAAACGAGCTTCGAGTCACGTCGATAAATAAGCCCAAACGCGTATTATGACGAATTCCTAGGCTAGTAAAGAGTATAAAAAAGGTAGTAATCGAGAAACGCCGGATTGATGTTATCGTGGGATAATAAATGGGCGTCTTCGATGGAGACGGAAGAAGATCATTGTGCGCTGAAGATCTTTCTGGTTATTGCGTTGTTTGTCTCGACCTAGACCCGAGCCTTCACCCTCTGCGCATGGCTACTAGCCAAAAAATTGGGTTTCTAGGTTCAGGTAGGAGGCTGGAATTGGTGGATTGGAACCAACTTGTGAGTGGTTACAAGTGGGTAGGCGGGTAGGTTGACGGAAAGGAACGATGGGGCAAAAAAGTTCGAGCTTCAGTTCAGATGATGTGGGGTCTTTTTTTAGCTGAATTTAACTGTGGTTAGCTGCGTAGGATATATTTGTGGGATATTCCACAACACAGTACATAGCAGTTTGAAAGAAGAAATCGGAACTCGGGACACGGAACAGATAGAATAGAAAGGAGGCCTCACTTCTTTACTTGCCAAGACCTTTAGGGTAAAAAGATTGATGTTAAAAAGGGAGATATGATGACCGTGACGAGAGGAGAAGAGGGGTCTAGAAGGATGTTTATGAGGATTTTGGGGGGGAAGGACCTGGGGACCTAGGGGTTACTAAGTTACCTAAGCTTGCCTTGTCGTGCCCAGCGTGCCCACTATTTTTTTCTTGGGCTGCTTGGGTTGGTTTCCGTTTGGTGTTATTATTTCGTTACTTCAATTATGTAATAGTAGTAACATCCACGCGTACACTATTAAATACGGCAAGTAGACAACACATGCATATAAGTAGTAACACATGCGAAAATAAAAAATTGATAATATACCTTAGGTAGGTACATACTCAACTTTCTGTGCCTTAGCAGAATGCATTAAGATATATTCGGGTGGTTTAGGGAATCTACATCTTTGTCCGGTACTAGTACGCGGATATATTCGTTTGCAAGTGGCTAAACAGCTAAATCAATGTGGGATATACCTAACCGACGTACCAGATACCGACTTCATAATTCATGTGGCATTCGATCTTAGTACGTACGCAGATCATCCTATCAGACCACTTCTAGATCCACCCTGTTGAACCCTGGTCCTGACTGCCTCTCTGCGCGTCAGAGGGCTTCCTTAACTATTAAGGTACAATACATGCTGCAGCGGCTATCGTCAGCCTTGAATTCGATTGGCTGCTCTCTCTCTATCGTACTACGTCCGTATAGGCAGGACAATATATAATGCCTATAGGTAAGACGTAAAGTCTCGGCATTTCCTTGTCCATAGGTACGGAAAGAATACCGAAGGGCCTTGAATACCTAACGGAAAAGGGGGGAAGGGGTAAATGACCATGAGCTTTCAAGATAATAGATAATCTGGATGGATCAAGGCCTTCTATAGATGAATAGTCTTAACTTATTATACGTAATAGAATGACCGGTTCATTCTAATACCAGCTGGAGACTCCTTACCTCAGGTAGTAGTATATACAAGTACGTTCTCGCTCTCTTTCTCCTTCTCCCTTCTCTCCTTGTGACCTGTTATGAACGGTTGGATAAGTGGTGCTGCGGAATACATGTAATAACCACAGCCCTCTATGGAATGTCATCACTTACAATATGTATATAGCAACCTCTTTAAATATGCTATGCGGTCCTCTACTACCTACTGTTGCATGGTTCGTAATATCAGCCTCCGCATCTGCTTGCGGCATGTGTTCCGGCATCGAAATTTCTGTAGCATAGCCACGGTCCCTTGGATAACCCCAACTGCATATGTGGTGTGATTAATACATACCTCCTCGTATGGCTCCTCCCGTAAGCCCGCCGCGTCGCAGCGCAATTTATATAATTACGTATCGTCAAGCAAGTTAGGAATTATCACCGTGCAAGAAATCATTTTTGTTCATTACCAGAAGTTCCTATTTAGAATAACCTCTGCTTCATTCTGAGATGTCCCTTTCGGCAACCGTAGGGGAGGGGGTATTGTATCAGAATCATTGGTGCCGCCTGATTTCCGTTCGGTGCCAGGTCATCAATTACCATGAAGCTGACCGACTGTGACCACAAACGCCTGATGACCGAAACCCTAGCTTCCGGCCCGTGCTCTGAGCGAGGAGCAAATAGTCTATCAATACATGCAAATAGTACGAGAAGAATATCTCTTGAGCCGGACGCTAGATGCGGCAGCACCTAGAGGAGGAAGAGATCCATTCCGACGTAAAAAGACATGATGGTCGTAGAGGGCATGAAGGATAAGATGCGAAAAGGAATGAAGAAAATCAATACCGTATCGTCCGCGCCAGGACGTTGAACCATCAAAATCATAACTTTTCCGAATCCCGTCGTGAAAAAAGAATCGACGCTCTAAATCATCCGGACATTACGAGGAATCCATACCGGCGGAATAGTACGTCGAAGAAATCTTCGGGGTGTGGACATCTGCGTATTTGCTTATGCCTTTTCCTCGGCCTTTTCCTCGTTCTTTCCAGCCTCGACGTCGTTAGAGCCTTGAGTCTTGACATATTCGTCGTAAACAGCCATGGCTTCCTCAACTTTGGATTGGAGAGCGCCGTTATCCTCGATCCTGAAAGATATTAGAAAAGTTGCGTAACAAAGGGGAAAGGGGGTTTCAACTTACAGATTAACCAGCTCAGCATTGTCCATCTCTAAAAGCATACCGGTAATCTTGCCTGCCAGATCGGGTTGGATAGCTTGGATCTTAGGGAAGATGAGTTCACCTAGCATCTGCTTCTGCTGCTGGGGGTTGTTAGACTGAGCCTGCAGCTGCGAATGAAGAAGCGAGGCCGGGGTTAGATCCTGCTGCTGCTGTTGCGGCTGCACGTTCGGAGCACCGCCCACTTGTTGGTTAGGGGCACCACGTCCACCCTGAGGCGGGAACTGACCACCCTGACCATTCCGCTGGTTCTGTCCACCACGACCAGCGGGGCCACCCTGTCGAGCGTTGGGGGGGTAGCCAGGAATACCACCTGGTCCGCCCGGAATGCCCATGTTGCCCGGCATGCCTTGCATCGGTCCACGACCGGCCGGTACGCCTCGACCACCTCCAATCGTGGCCTGCTGCACTTGTGCCATTGCGGCTATGAATTGAGGAGTTCCGGGTTGGGCGTACGGAGCGCCAGGCGGGAATTGACCGGGGATATACATGTTTGGAGGCAGCTGTGGGATAGGCCCGCCACGTCCACCTTGGGGACCTCCGTAAGCGTTAGGGTTGAACTGTCCAGGACGGCCTCCCTGAGCACCGGGCATACCCATTCCGGGGAAGGGCATACCACGACCGCCCTGGGGAGGGAAACCTGGCTGCTGACCGGGGGGATAGTAGACGGGGGGTTGCATGTACTGTTGGGGCATGCCAGCCGCCGCCGCAGCCTGCTGCATCCGGAGCTGGTTGCGAGCTTGGATACTAGCCTCAAGCTGGCTCTTCCGAACGTCCTTTCGCTGAGCTAGTGCTACGTATAGAGGCTTGTTGTTGATCATGCGCTGGTTCATATCACCCACAGCCTTCGTGGCGTCGTCAGGGTTAGCAAAGCACACAAATCCAAAGCCCTTGCTCTTGCCAAGCTTCTTGTCCGACTTCTTCTCCTTCTTTTCACCTTCCTCCTTGGTCTCGTCGACTTCCTCCTTCTGGTTCTCTTTATCCTTGCCATCCTTGTCGTCATCAGATTCGGTAGCAGAATCACGCATGACCTTTGCGGAGGTAATAGGGCCAAACTCCGAGAACATCTGGCGCAACTTGTCGTCGTCGACATCATCATCAAGGTTCTTGATGTAAAGATTCACGCCTTGGTACTTGCTGGCCTTCTCCTGACGGGCGGCCTCGTAGGATTTACGCAGCTCCTCCTCGCGCTCATGCTTCTTCTGAGCACGACCGACATACAAATCCTGACCGTGGAAGTCGTTGCCGTTCAGGTCATCGACTGCCTTAGCTGCGCTTTCGTGAGTAGTGAAATTAACGAAGCCAAAGCCACGAGACTTTCCTTCATTGTCGCGGGCCAACGAGGACGAAGTGACGTCCCCAAACTTCTCAAAAAGCTCTCGGAATTCATCATCGGTAACGTCAGGTGAAATATTCTTGACGTAAACGTTGGTGAAGTTCGCCTTCATCTCTTCGAACTTGCTCTGACGATCCTTCTTGGGGATGTGATGGCCGACGTAGACCTTCTTCTCGTTAAGCAGCATTCCATTAACGTGCTTGATAGCTTGAGCTGCAGCCTCGTCTGTCTCGTAATGCACAAACCCGTATCCCTTCGAGTTGCCATTCTCGTCCTGGGCAACTTTGCAGCTTAGAATGTTACCAAAAGCAGCGAAGGTATCATGAAGGGCCTTGTTATCGATAGCAGCATCGAGGTTCTTGATAAAGATGTTACCCTGTCCACTCTTGCGCAGGTTGGGGTCACGTTGAGACCACATAATGCGGCACGGGCGGCCCTTGATCTGGGTATAGTTAAGCTCTTCAAGAGCTCGCTCGCCATCGGCAGTCGTGTTGTAGTTGACGTAGGCATATCCGAGGGAACGACGCGTGACAGCGTCACGGCAAACGCGAATAGAGGCAACAGAACCTATCTGAGAGAAGAGCTCGAAGAGCATTGCTTCAGTGACCGAGGGGTCAAGCTCGCCAACGTAGAGGGAGGCAGATGCGGCGGGGTGAGGGGTCTGAGCGGAGCTGGGGGTGGCGGCAGCGGCATCACCCTCATCGCCGTGAGCGTCGGAAGCAACATTAGTGTTGATAGAGGCAGGCTTAGCATCACCACCGTTAAGAGAGGTGTTGCCAAGGTCGGCGGCAAGCTGGTCAACAGCGCCGGAGATAGGAGCAGCAGCAGACATCGTGACGAAAATTAATTGACTAGAAAGTCGCACAAGAAATGTTAGCGTAATAACGATAAAAGCAATAAAAATGTAGTGCGAATGCTTCTTAAAGCGCATATGCAAAGTCGCGTCAAAAGTCGGGTTTGATTTGATTATGATGCGTTGAGCAAAGACGAGGGGAAGGGGGGGAAAAGCGTACCAAGCAATTAAAGAGAGCTGCAAGAATATTACGTTCTCGTGATCAAGGAATAATGATTTCGAGAGAATGAAGACCAAGTCGGACAAAGGTTGTCGTCAAGACTTCAAAGGAAAGTGATGATAATCTAAAAGCCTAAACGTACTCGAGCTTTTAGCAGTCACTGTTTTTACCCTGTGGTGGGGAGTGGTGAATGAATGAATAGGTCGCGAGTATTGACAACGGTGCCTATTCAAAGGGTCGAAGGGAGGATGAATGCGCTTCGATGGATGGGGTCGAATGTAAGTTGAGGTGCTTAGCAGATGGTGGATTTTCTAGTTTTCCGAATTTTTTTGGTGTTTTTGTTCTGAATGAATTTGGCGAGAACAGAAACGAAGTACGAACTAGGAAGCACGTACTTTATAACTGAATCTCTTTTTTAAATTTTTTCAAAGTTTTTGGGTGACGAGCTGGCGATAAAGTTGTCAAGTCGTTGGGGGAAAAGGAAGAAAGAAAGAAGGAGAGGGTCCGTTCGTCTTTTGAGATCTTGAAGATTTTTTGTGCCTCTCTGGTTGCGATCAACCACACAAAAAATTTCGACCATAAATAGTGGGTCTTCCACCAAGCTATTTTCAGCACTTTAAGGTTTCAATATCGCACCTACCAGCCGTATTTTTCGACCGTACCTTCCGTACCGTACCTTCCGTACCTTCCTAGGCGTAGTACTTTAGCCCCTCGGCAAATTTTGACTTTCTGACTTTATGACAAACGTAACTCAGATAGGTACTTAGGTACCTTAAGTATGGACGAAATATGTTAAGCCAATTAGATTTAATCGAGATTTTACACCTTTAGGTCGGTTAGTGGCTTATATAAAACGACTTTTACCTATCTCTTTTGCAGTTATTGGCGGCTTGTTAATATAAAAAGACTAACCTGTAAACCCCCAGTGTTAATTATCTAGGAACTATATAACACATGTGTATCTATGTGTATGTAAGCAGTTAACTTTGGTGATTCCATAGTCTTTATCACAAGTTAGGTACTTAACCATATACCCATTTTGTATGCAACAATCTACGCCTAAAATTGGAACTGGCAAACCACTGGCTGCAGTCATCCTAGGAATGGTATAGTCTCGTAGTGTCACAAAAGCTCGAGGAGGGGGAATTAATGCTGTGGAACTGCAGATAGACTGAACCCAAGACTAAAAAGTCACAAATGCGTTAGGTACCTATACATGTACTACCTCAACATTACCTGTTTATGACAGCGTCTACCTATATTCGAGGCGTTATGCCGTAGCTGAATCTTGCTACTCAAAAGTAGGTACCCAGATGTAGGTCTTCTTACATATATGTATGTACGCCACATAAGTAAGCTATCCACCTAGGTAGTTAAACGGTAGGCTTGCTAAGCAGGATATAGAATAGACCAGACAGAATATTTACATATGTGTAGGCTCAGTGTGTTGGACTTACATGCGCTAAGTACTGGTGGTAATATCTTCTCAAGATGATATAGTTAGGTACTATCACCTGCTTTCATCATAACATGGGATATACCTAGTTTATACACTTTGTATAACTACTCCTGTTAGTAAAAGCCATATTGAGCATTGAACATCGAATATTAATGTTAGGTATTTCAGAATTTCCAAAATCCAGGTTGTATATATATAATAGGTTTTCTACAGAAGTCGGTGGTAACAGAAGTCCATGAAATGGAAAGAAGGGTTTATAGGTACCCCCTTATATAAGTGGATATGTTACTTAGATACCTAGGTAGCTTATCTTATCGGTTTGCGGAGGGGATAGGTACCTTGGGTATGTACATTCCTTACCAGGGATCACCCCGCCTGCTTAAATCGACCCATAGGTCTACGTAACGGTACTCGGTACTACAAGTGGGTGCTAGAGGGTAACGATAACCGCCCTGTGACGTGCCGTTGCTGGCGCTGGGAAGCACCTAAAGCTCATCAGCGTTTAGAAGACGACAGAATAGAAACTCGATTCCACGCATAACAAAACAACCAACAACCAAACGGCTGACCGATCAACATCTGGTACAACATACCAAAATACCGGTACAGTATACCGATAGGTACCACCTGCCTCCTACCTAACATATATGTATGTACAATAGATACCATAGAGGTAGGTTACCTTACCTTACTAAGCCGTTGAAGCGCATATCCATCTTGCATCTCTCTCGCATCTTTTCCCATCCCACGATCTACGCAAATGCGCGTACTGATTTTGCGCATTTTCGGACGCCGGCACAACTTACCTAGGCTATCTCGCTTACATTATTTCCATTAATCTTTCCTTTTTGCCATTCCAGAATCTAAGCAGTTAACTACGGTTGTCCTAATTCAGCTATTCAGCTATTACGTCAAATACGACAAGCCAACTCCCAAATTCCCACGACAGCCACCGTAGTCACAATAAGCCAAGCCATGTCGATTCACGCAACTTGGTAGATAGAGCACCATCTACTATATTTCTCTACATCTCTCTTGACCTGTCTTAAGAAGAAAAGACGAAACCCGAGCTTCATTCAGACGTCTAGGCAGCTCCTGCAGCTCCCCCACATTCAACACATTCATCATGTTCCCAAACTTTACCGGCACTTCCAGGCGACCGCGAAACGTCAACTTGAGCGGTCAGCGAAATACAAACCCTTGGGCTGCACCAAGCTGGTCACCTTCTGGCTCTGGCGCCTCCAAAACAGTAGCACAAGCGCAGATCGAACGTGAAAGGAGACAGAGAGAACGTGATGAGTTAAATGCTGCTAAGAGACTGCAAAGGGTATGGAGAGGTTATAAAGATCGACAAAGCTTTAAACAAAAATGTCGAGAAGAGTTTGATGCTCTATACGACCAACCTCTGAATCACGCCGTTCCAACCAGAGTGATCAGTGCCCTACCCCTTATCCATATCCTATTCGATCCAGTACGACCAGACGATCAGAAACGTTTAGATCTACTAGTTCAGGATTTGACTAGCCTAAACTCTGCTTCAAATCTGGCTCTCTTCAATCCTAATTCTTGGGATAGATTAGCAGTTCTCATCATAAGAGCTCTAGAAAGGTATGTGCATGCTCAAATCATGGTTATATATTCCTTGCTTACATTTCGTGATATAGCCGACCAGCTAGTTCATCATTAGATCTTCTCAACATTCTGGTTCTTATTGTCAGCAAAAGACCACATTCCATTACTTCCGTCATTCACCGATATTATAAACTCATCTCCACGTACTCTCAGCGGGACGGACAAGGGGGTCCCAACTCGACAGCAGAACTGGATATCGTTGCCAGAGCGGTTACGGCCCCTCTCATACCATCTACACAAGGTACGTAAGTTTACAGTCTAGCAAAGCTATATCTTGATTTTAATCGTTTCGATATATCCCATTCGTGGTGTAATCTGACCGTTTTTAGGAGTATCCCTATTACCAGCTTACCAGGCATTTGCGTTCTCCTTCCTCACTTCATCGAATCTTCTATCTTTTCAACAGGACCCTGCACGGATAGCAAGCTATGTAGATCTTCAACTTTTGTCACAGAGTATCATAGATAGTATCTCGAGACATGAGCGTGTTAGTACCCTGTCAAAGAATGGTGCTCTCTGTCTCCTAGCCCACTTCATCGCTTTAAATAGGGCAGCTTCCTCCTCATACGGGACCAACTACCTTGAGGCGCTCTATCTCCAGCTATCCATCCTTGTTGATGATATCCGGGTACGATATGATCGGCACGATACCCGAAATGAGGCCGAAGATGGTAGTGGCGATACCTCCGAACATGACGATGATGCCGAAGACTCAGCTCCATTATCTACTTGGGTGCTAAGCCAACTAGACTTCCTCGTAGATGAAGACGGTATCTCGGATCTGCTAAGTAGATTTATATCGTTCGTGGCCAAGATTTGAAGTACGCATGAGTCATATGCTAACACAACTTAGGACCGCAGTCTCTCCTGACCGCCTTTCCGAAGATGCGAGTCTTCTTGCTGGCTATACATTAGTCCTGCTTAGATGTTTTCCAAGCCATAGTGACGACATCAAAATGCGACTCTTCCAAGGCGACATTTCCACAGTCGGCCCCGCTACTCCCATATCAACACCTTCAGTCAAGTATTTCTGGCAGGCAGCCTCGAATACAAGCATATTTAAGATTATCACGCAGCCTAGGACTCAGCAGCAGTCAGCAGCAATCGTTACACTTCTCCAGCCAGACCATGTACGTGACAGAGAGTGGAGAACTATATTGCTGTTTCTAGAATTATATAATTTCCTTCTCCGGGTTACCGATGACGAAGATTTCCTACCTCCGGAAAATCAGATATTATTGCACCAGAGTCCTGCAACGTCGAGAATACGTTCAAGCAGTCTCAGTCTGAATGAGCTGAAACAACTTATCAATTTCCTCAAGAGCCTCTCATTTCCACTCTATTATAACCTAGCGGACATTATGCCGTCTACCGCAAGGCCGACTCGACTGAATAGTCTCATGGGTATTAGTTCTAGCAAATCAACCACGGAAGAGGAAGAGCCCAAGGATACCCAATCCTCATTTGCTGGTATTATTGGGATGGACGTTTTGAGTCTTAGGGCTGCGTCTACAACGACCATGCGTTCATTATACGAACGAGATTCTCGCCGACGTTTTCTTCCTTCAGACTTCTGGTTGATGACCTCGAAATTCGATATGGACGGGTTTATATCGGCGGTCGTCTTAGAAGAACAGCAAAAATCTCAGATGGCTGAAAATGAAGATGATTCGGACAACTCTGACGACGATGCGCTTAACACTTTCCACACGTTTACAGGGCAGCGCCTTTCGCGAGCAGCACAGCTTGAGAGGCGCCGCCGATTACGAAGAGTCCAACGAGAGCAACTGCTAGCCCAGGTCGGACCCAAGCTCGAAATTCTCCGCAACATGCCATTCGTTATCCCGTTTGAGGTTAGGGTTCAAATATTTCGTCAATTCGTATATCTTGATAAGGCGAAACGCAGGGGTGGTCACGTCGACCCCGATCGGTGGCGTTTGTCAGTACTCTCAGGAGAAGGCGGGTTTAATGGCCCTTCTGTTAGAGGCAGAGACATTCTTGGCCGCCACTCGGCTAGGGTTAAACGTGGGCAGGTGTTTGATGACGCATACGAGCAGTTCTACGCTCTCGGTGATGGATTAAAGGAACCTATCCAAATTACATTTGTTGACCAATTTGATCAGGCCGAAGCTGGGATTGACGGCGGCGGTGTTACAAAGGAGTTCTTGATTAGCATCACCGACGAGGCCTTTAACCCCAATTCCGGCCGTGGCCTCTTCGCTACTAACAGTCAAAATCTGTTGTATCCAAATCCGAGCACATTTGACAATCATGCACAGCTCCTTCGTAGTCATGGGTTTACAGAAAGTGATATGAAGTGGAAGGAGGCCATGGTCAATCTCGCTAAACGTTATGAATTCCTCGGCCGTGTGGTTGGGAAATGCATGTACGAAGGCATCCTTATCGACAAAGCTTTTGCTGGCTTCTTTCTTCTCAAGTGGTCAGCATCAGGGCAGGGTTCACTCAATGATTACCGTGCCAACCTAAACGATCTACGAGATCTAGACCCAGAGCTGTATCAAGGACTCATCAGTCTCAAAAACTTTTCCGGCAAGGTGATTGACCTTGCGCTAGACTTTACTATTACGGATCAAGTCACGACAATCGATGGTAACACACTCACCATTACGCGTCCGCTCTGCAAAAATGGCGAGAACATTTCTGTTACAAACACGAACCGCCCCCTCTACATATCTTACGTTGTAAACCATCGGCTCGTAGCACAACCCTATCGACAAACTAGAGCTTTCCTCAAGGGCCTAGGATCCATCATCAACCCCTCGTGGTTGTCTATGTTCAACCAGTCAGAACTTCAACGACTTGTTGGTGGAGACAGCTCGGAGATTGATGTCGAAGATCTTCGACGTAATACCCAGTACTCTGGTCTCTACGCAGTAGGTGACGATGGGATGGAACACCCAACCGTGCAGATGTTCTGGCAGGTGATGCGCGAGTTTAAGGATCCCCAGCGACGCGAGGTGCTCAAGTACGTCACATCGACGCCACGAGCACCATTACTAGGCTTCTCTCAACTGAGTCCCCATTTTAGCATCAGAGATGGCGGCACTGACGAGGAGAGATTGCCAAGTACAAGTACCTGCGTCAATCTCCTAAAGTTACCGCGGTATAGTTCAAAGGAAACTCTAAGAAGCAAACTGCTCTACGCTATCCAATCCGGAGCTGGTTTTGATTTGAGCTAATCAAATATTAGGACTGGTGAGGTCAACGGTCTCACGCACGGCGTTTGAGAAAGATGGAATGTTTGGCATCGTACTCTCTGCAGAAATGTTAGCTTAATCAACGGAATTGCTAGATATAAAATGAATAAATAAATATACATGTGTAAGCTGGCTTTTGAGTAATAATGCCTCATGCCTCCATGGGGATAGTAAATCATCTCGTGTAGGATCTGAAGCTTCCCAGGATTTGTTATCCGATCCTTTCCATAGGTATAAACCCGTCAAACTTGTGTCCTCATAATGTTAGTATGATAAGTTTATCGTCATATACCACATCAACAATACACCTAAAACGATGATGTGTCACTGCGGCACACAAGACGGCAGGTTGACCGTATAGCAAGGGTATGAGTTGTCGAATAAGAGTTATCTCCAAATGCATGCAAATAGAGGAGCATTGAATATGGTGTAAACCCCGCTTCTTGATACCCCCTTAGTTGACACGGAAGAAGCTTGTTTCCAGTCACTACCTCTTATACTTCCAAATTTGACGAGATACAATTCAGGGGGAATATCTTTAGCCTCGCGGTTTATTAAATACATGCAGGTCTCTCATCTAATACTAGCCATACCAAAATTTATCTTCTTATTCTTAACCCTTGCCGATCTTGATTTCTTTACAACCTCAGTTCTATGTACAGTGACAGACATTAAGCAAAATAAGTACAACTTCTTTTCAAATAAATTCAACTAAGGTTAGTCGCGATTTATTATGGCAACCCTAATCATCGGCGCCGGATGTTTCGGGGCATCGACGGCAAAATTCCTAAAGGAGACGGACCCTAACACCGACGTGATCTTACTGGACCAGGCGCCGTTCCCGGACCCGGCTGCGGCTGCGCACGATTTTAACAAGATCATAAGGGCGGAATATGATGACCCGATGTACATGAAGCTGGCACTCGAAGCCAAGGAGGCGTGGTCTCAGGCAGATCCCGTCGTCACGCCCTTCTTCCATCGGACAGGGGCGCTCTGGTCTATCACAGCCGCCAGGACTAAGACGCTCGTGGATAACTATGAGGCCCTACTAGGCCCCGGAATGGCACCGCTGAAAATCTTAAGCTTGGATGAGACGCGTGTCCGCTTCCCGCTCCTCGAGAGCTGCCGCTTTGAGGGCGGGGCCGAGCAGTGTATACTAAGTCCGGAAGCCGGATGGGCCGACGCAGCTGGGGCATTACAAGCCGTTATTAAAGCCGCTGTTAATAGGGGTGTCCGGTACGAAGTCGGCACCGCAGCGAAGCTGGAGTTCGACTCGGATGGTACATGCACTGGCGTCTCAACGACAGATGGCAGATCATTCCCCGCCCGACGTATCGTTTTGTCCTCAGGCGCTTACACGCCATGGCTCCTCGCAGAGAGTGCCCCTGAAAATCCAGACCTCCACGCCGGAGACCGAATGAAAGCAGCAGCCGTATTGATGTGCTTGTTCAAGGTCCCGCGCGGCGACACCGGACTGGACATGTTTAAAGACGCACCAGTTCTCGTTCACCCCTACGGAGACTTTCCCGGTGTGTCGCTCTCAATAACAGGGATCCCAAAGCGTCCATATCTAGATCTATAATGCTACGTGTTAGTATGCTAACTATAGTGAGGTACCCAGCCGAGTGTATACCGCCTGGAAGTGTCGGTGGCCCCGATTTGGCGAAGTGTACGCACGAATTCCCATACACCCGCAATGCCTACAACAAAGCGTCGAAGCAGGAGATCTCAGTTCCACCGCTCTCAAAAAGCGGCCGTATGACGTGGACACGAGACCTCCCAGACGCGCTGAAGGCGAATTCGGCAAATGTCCGAGATATGTTCTTCGGGAACTCGGTGCAGGGTATGACTCCTGAGTCGTATCGACTTTGCTGGTAGGCCCTAGCTTTCCCTTCTGATAACCCCCCCCCCCCCCCCCCCAACCGAATCTCCTTGGAAGTTTGGGTGGAAAGGATTTAGTTGGGCTAATATTTCCGTGTCGATATAGGGACATCGCTACGCCAGACGAAGATTGGATCATTTCACCACATCCGGCGTCAGAGAACTTGTATATCGCAGCCGGCGGTTCTTTTCATGGCTACAAATTCCTCCCCGTCATTGGAAAGTACGTAGTTCAAATGCTGAACGGAGAGCTGTCCGAGGAGCATGCCCGACGGTGGGCCTGGGATCGAGATTGTAAGTATGATTTTGATATTAGCCTCTGTTTCCAGCCTTCTTAAGGCTCTAGTGGATGAAAGGTAGCATCAATTGGAGTTTTATTTTCGTGGATACCTAACCAAATAAACTATTTGCTAATTCTAAGCCTCTCAGTCATTCCAATCGTAACTCCGTATACCCCTCGTGGTGATTTACGAGATGTACCTGGTTATTACGAGTAACGCTGCCAAGCGCACGTGAGAACATGACAATATAACTGGCACCGAGCCCGGGACGACGAAGATGTCCAAGTACATACGAAAAACAATAAAAGTTTCAACATGTCCAGCTACAGCTTGCAGTAATGATAAGGATGTGCTATGCCTCTTTCCAGGTTCGAGACTTTAGTAGTAGTTAGTGACTACCTATGCTTTTGACTGAAATATTAAAGAAAATAACATAATCCGTCATCCATCAAGCAAAGCAGCTCCTATAGTCTAGTGGTTAGGACGTCGGATTCTGATTCCGAAAACATTGGTTCAATTCCAGTTAGGAGCTTAAACATGAACCAAGTTCATTTTTTTCTCTTTGACCCGCTTGGATGAAAATTTTTTGTGTCACATCTCATATATACTGAGGGCATCGTGGTCTGAGTGGAGTTGGTTTATGCTAGCTTCAGATTCCTAGACTATGACGGCCCACTAGAATATAATAAATATACCGAAGCAAAGTGGATATTGTATTAATAATTCTTATGACCTATATCAATTTATTATTCTAACCATCTTAAATGGTGTATCGGAAATCAGCATGACCATCTATAATCCTTTTACCTTCAACTGCACGCCGATTTTCCAATTTCAAGAGAACTATGGAGATACAGGCGGCGACAACAGCGGCGACGCAAATTGCCATCACAGCAATTATACCAGGTATGTAATCGGGGGCATCCTATCTTTAAGTCAGTCTATGACTATACATTTAGGGGTTTCCACGAACCTGTTGTCGAAAAACTAGGGATGAATAGATACCACCAAGACCACTAAGAGTGATCAAGACAGCCGTGGCACAGGCGCGTTTACCATCGCCACGCAAATTGTTTGCCTGCCAGGCAAGGGTAGTGACTACGAGCCCATTTACTCCAGCTTCGCCTAGAAAGGTCCCGATATACCTTGGGACGGGCTGCTGGAGGAAACCAGTCATGCACAAACCGACGATTGCGACGAGACCCTGGGCGATAACAAATGGTCCTCGTAGACGCATCTTATCAGCAAGCCATGATACAAACATGCCTTCCACGACGGAAAATAGAGCTGGCGGAGCCGACAAGATGAATGCGAGCTCTTGCGAATATCCCATCCCGTTACGTAGGATAAGAGGTAGGAAAAATAGAAAGGCGTAGACACCCACGGCACCGGCCGAGTACATCAACGAGAACGACCAGACTTTCCAATCAGTTATCGTCTCGACGAAAATAGCCCAGGTGACCTGCTGACGCTCCTCAGACCCGCGATCTTCCGCAAGACGGGCCTTTACGAAAGCGGCCTCTTCTACGGTGAGAAACTTGTTACGGTGCGAATCCGGGAAATCGACGATGATGAACCAAGCAATAATAGCTGCGACACAAGTAATGACACCCTCAATAATGTAGATCCACCTCCAGCCCTTGTAAGTGGTATTTGTTTTCGAGATTTGTATGAGGCCGAGGGCAAAAACATTCGCAAACGCGGATAGTGCGGACCCCGTCATGAAAAAGGTCGCCAGCCGCTTCTGGACCTCGTATCGCCTGTACCAGGAGGAAATCAGGTAGACGCATCCGGGATAGAACCCAGCTTCGAATACGCCGAGGAAGGATCTCAGCACGGCCAACGCGATCCAGTTGTCGAGAAACCCGATGCCCGTCGACACTAGGCCCCAGGCGAAGACGATTAGCGAAAGCCAGTTGGCGGCGCCCACGCGGTGGATGATCATGTTGCTCGGCAGCTCGAAGAGCATGTACCCGATGAAGAAGACGAGGAGCGCGACGGAGGCGCGGTTCCCGACGTTAAGACCGACGTCTTCGTCAAGACCCGAGATGCGGGCTACGGAGATGTTGCTTCTGTCTACCATGGCGATGGTATACAGCGCGCCGAGGATAGGTAACAGCCGGATATCGATCTTGCGAAGGACCCTCTTCTCGAATTTCGAGTCGTGGGCAACACCGTCCGGGGAAGACGGCGAGAAAGAGCGCTCATTATCGCACTTCTCGTGCAGCGAGACCGAGGCTTTCTTTTCCTCCATTCTGAAAGATGAAAGAATTATATATAATAATGGTCTCCGAGAAGGATATCTCCAAAAAGGAGAGCCCTGGCTATACCTTGTCTTTTATTGTTGCCCTTCGGGTCCTTGTTAACCTAGTCGGGAACTTGGAGGAATGTGGAGGGACTGTGGGGTAAAAGCTGGGGTAAGGGGGTGCTGGGCAATACATACCTTGGTCACGATCTTCCGGCGAGTGTCTGTTCTGGGTATACCGCGAGCGAGCTAGTATTCCACGACACCCAAGTAAGTTGTAATTCCGCGGCTAGGCAGGACGGTAACATGTGTTGCTATATATGTAGATGCTAACGTTGACGCTATTGAGGAGGGTGGCTTGTCCTTTACGACCGGGGTTATCGTATGTTTGTAAGTCTTTATACTAGGTTGATATTATTGACGGATGGTCCAACATTTTACTAGGTTAGGGGGTTGGGTACCAATAATCTTTATCCGGGTGCCATCGGACCTCAAGGCTCAGTGGCGCTGCTGGAGTTATCGTTATGGGAGACACACAGATGAATAACTGCTAAAGCACTCGATCTTGTCATCCAAAAAGCAGGTAGTACTTTAATATATGTCTTACGTGTTGGCAAGCCTAGCGAGGTCAATTACTCGATGTTTGGTGAAGCCTTCGTAATTATAATGATTTGGGTTGAATAAACGTCAAGCTGGTATGCAATCCAATTGCTACAGATGGCATAAGTATCTACCTAGGCGTCTTGTATCTGATTTATACGTGTTTTTCGAGGGCCACATATAAGTCGATAGTTCGGTGCTGAGGACCTGTTGTCCCTGTGGTTACTGTGCCTCAGAGAGCTGAACTCCCATTCACTACTTACTAGGTGTAGAAGGACTCTAAATTGCTCGTATTACCCTGAAGTTGACTTCAATCTCTCCGCGAATACTAGTATAGTGACGATCTGTACTAGGAGCTCCAGCTTGATCACGTATACATGGTTCCATGAGTTCCACTCAACCTTCGAGTCCGTGGGATCAAGTTGAGGTGTCGTAGACTCGCTTTAATACCCCGAGAAGTATAGTCCCATGATACCGAGTCCCAAACAATAAGGCAGGAAATTGGCTAGCGGATCTTATAATGCGAAGCCTGTGAACTGCGTAAGGTAAGCTCACCCACTATATTAGGCCTCATTACCTTACAATGTTAAGACAACCTGTTTACGTCTTCGAGGGCGATGCTCATCGATTAGAAGATTATCTCTCAAAGATCGATTGTCAACTTAGCGATCCGGGAGCTAAACCGACGCAACTAGGGTCTCTCAGCTGCCAGTCGTATGTCTAACGAAGACAAGCCTCGAATCTCTTCACTAGCTTTTACAAACGCTTATACCAAGGTCGCCCTTCTTTCATTACGTTGTGGACCGAAGCAAGCAAGACTTTTCAAAGGTCTGCCTTTTGAAAATCTTGGATTTGGTACATAAGTTAAGCAAATCATTCAGCCATCTAGATAGTCTGATTGGCGTATATCGACGATCCAGGGTGCTGACGTCGTCTTTGCCCTAGAGAACGGAAGGGAGGGGAATTAAAAGGGGTATTTATGAGGAGTTGCAAGGTTTGCGAATCGTTTAACCCCGGGCCAGCTATATCGCAGTATTTTTAACCGCTTCTTTCCTTCTAATTTTCTCGATTTTATTTTAAAAGGGTTAATTATGTAGGTCACGATTCCAGATAGATGTGGATTTAGGACAACGCATATTACGAAGAGGGGCTGCGAATACCTGCTGTGCTCCAGGCAGCTGCAAAATACAAGATTGCGAAGTCAGGGCCGTATGTATCCTCGGGTATATCACCGTACTAAATCAACTGTGTAGCACACTAGGTAGCACCTGAAGATGTAGCCTTGGGGAATGAATTGGTCAGGCTGAAAGGTGAAAGATCCTAGCCGACAATATAGGAAATACGGGTTGGTGGTGTTACTAGTAATAACTGAATCTGAATGGATGCGAAGTCATCGTGAAATAAATTAACCTCTGTATGACCTATCTGAAAATGAACAAGTCACTGTTGATAGGAAATGACGTCCCTAACGCAACTCTGCAAGTAGATAGGTAGGTAGTCTATGGCAAACAACTATCCCCCACGAGTGTGTGCAACTTGATAATCACACACCCAGCACATTCCGGCCCTGGAGCCCGTTGAACCTGCATAGTCCGATCCCATGTCTAACCGTAGACGAGCTTGAAGATGTCGTTGTGGACGTAGTACTGAGCGTTGTCGGGGACTAGGTAGAAAGATTGAGTGTAGCTCATGGGTCGTTGTTCCTCGTCCACCTAGGGATACAGGTTAGGTTCTGGACAAAACGTTAGATAGAATTGTATATAGACGAACCAGAAGCTGACCGGTCACGAGGACCAGAATGTGGCCGGGAGCGACACCAGGCTGGAGGTCGATGGTGGAAACCTGGTGTTTGATCTGCTGGAAAGGCAGGCCCTAGGATATATGGTTAGCTTTCTTCTCGAAAAATATTATACTACTGTTTGAGTTACCTGTAGCTTCTCGATGATGGACTGAGTGCCCTGGAAGGAGGCGGACTCGAAAGTCAGCATGGAAGCCTCACGCTGTAGAATTATTAGTTTGCGTCTTATCAATACGGAAAGATACTCGGTGATGTGCATACGTAGAGGCTTGCTAAACCGGCTCGGTCTTGGTCGAACTGGTTGTAGTAGTACTGCACGAACATAGCTAAAGAGAAAGTAGGTGTTAGTTTAGTTGGTGGAAATGCTTGCAAGTCGCAAGACGCAAGACGCGTTCGACGAGGCACATACACGCGACTTCTTCCGGATCTATTCAACATGTTAGTGTATGAACTTGGAAGCCCTCATGCTCGACCAAATCGACTGGCCTTGTTGGGCAGTAACGTGAGGCGTTTCACGGAGGGCGCCACTTACTTTGAGCCATCTTGAAGGTAATAGCTGGTTGACCGAATAAAAAAAAAGTGACGAGAGGTTTATCAAGTATTCCTTACGAAATATGGCGATTAGCGTGGGAATATTTCAAACCAAGATGACGATGTTCTTGGGGAGAAAGGGAAAGAAATTTATTGTTATTGTTAAGACGATGGTTACGGGATAGAGAAAAGAAGTGAGGCCATTCAGGTCTGGAGGGGCATTTTTAGGACGTCTCCACTTACTTTATGCGAGCTAAGGTTGTTTGGATATTCACGGTGGCTTACGCTGGCGGGGTAAATTTTATTATTTTTTTTTTTAGGTAGGTAGGTACCCAAGTAGGTACGATCTCGTTGCGTGGAGCGTTAGGCAATTATCGTTATCACTTATCGTTGTCGGTTGATTACATATGCAACCCAATCAAATTTTCTCCATTGGCTTGTACCGACCTAGCTAGGCAGCCGCTAGGTACCTGGAATAAATACACACTGTGCAACTTAGTACCTAACCTAATGCACATAGGCGTGTGTAGGTATGTGGGTCTCCTCTGACTGTGACGTCGAAATGCTACGTTGTTGCCGCCAAATTGGAAGTATCAAACAACAGTTACAGGATAGAAATGGGCTCGAGTCTGTTTGGTGGATTACCGACGAATATAAACTTTTCGAGTCATGATATCCTTAGACTCGCACTTGTACATAGAAATGGATAGCACACCAGCTGCTCATCTGCTCATCTGTATTACACCAACGCCGGTCACCTTCGGGGCCACCTCTATGAAAGCATGAATTTCAATAATCATCTATTTATTCTATGGCCCAATACCTCCATGCTATATAGCAGTTCCCCATCGTCTATGATAACTTATAACACATCAAATATAACACATCGAATATAACACATCGAATATAACACATCGAATATAACACATCGCATCTAACATATCGCATATAAATTAATGATGGCACCGGATAGGGAGAAACCCAGGAACGCCACCTCCCCTGAAGAGAACCCCCCAAAACACCCACATGCTGATGCTGCTTTCTCTCGTCTTTTTCGTCATCATAGCCCTACTATTGGACGCCATGTTCGCGATCCTTCGACGAATTCTCTAGATAGGATATTTGACACTCGTACCGAAACCGAAACCCCTCATGCCTCTCACCATCCAGTCCTCCAGAGGTCTATGACCTGGGAGGATATGCATTATGCAGATAATTCTTACGGAGTTACTGAACTGCGTGATGGTTTCTTCGATGCCATTTTTCTCCCTCCCGAAAAAGTTGACCGTCAAGAGCTCATGAAGCAGGCTGAGCTGACCCTCCCATATGCCTTCCGGAAAAAGGACCCCCTATCTGTGCGCAATTTTTTACCCAGGCAGTGGCACGAAGTAAAAGGGGTCGTTCGTCGTGTCACAACTACGAGGGCTGGTATTAGACTACTCAAGTCATTTCTTGCTTTCTTCATAGCATATATACTATGCCTCGTCCCCCGTGTTCAAACTAGATTAGGCCGTTACAGTTATGTCATAGCCATATCGACAATACTAAACCATCCCGCGAGGACTTTAGGAGCTCAGGTCGACGGGACTATTCTAACTATAATAGGTACGGCGACTGGATTAGGATGGGGAGCGTTTGGTTTATGGGTGTCTACTGCTACAGCAATAGCGCGTGTTGGATATGGCGGCGTCCTCGCTGTCTTCCTTTTTTTATATATCTTTGCAATTGCTTGTCTTCGTTCATACTATATTCGCTTATATCAAGCCACCATATGTGCTGGGATATCGATCTGCTACACATGTCTAGCAGACGTATCGGGCACTCAAGTCTCTTGGTCTAAGCTCCTCGCTTACGGCATTCCTTGGGTTCTAGGGCAGGCTATCTCTCTTGTTATATGTTGCATAGTGGTCCCGGACGCTGGTGCCCGTCCGCTAGCCGTAGCTCTTCATCAAGCGTTTGGTGTCATGCTGGTAATTCTTCCCTTCCCATCCAAGATTTCAATTGCTAATCATTTTAAAGGATGGTCTTGGGTTAACCCGGCTAGAAAGCATTAGGACGCGGCGAAGACTAACAACAACATTTGTAAGTATTTCACAAGCGTACAGGGATCTTGTGATCGACTTTTCTATCACGCATTTTGATCCCAAAGACGTGTTGGAGCTTCGTAATCTCATCCAAGGCGTCATTCGTGCGCTACTCAGCTTGAATGGCGAAACAAGGATCCTTGACGAGTTAGATGAGTACTCTTCGGAGAAGCTAGGTCGGGAACGGCCTATACTGGATGAATTTATCTTAAATATGGGAGAAAAATATCACGACCCGGAAAGTGAGGAGCAGAATAAGCTCGCTAAATTTGTTGCTAGCAACTTAGCCGAGCCGACAGAAAAACTCCTTTTGTCTATGAAGACCGCTTTGCAAAGCTGCGATGCTGTTTTGATGGAGATGTGCGGTCATCGAAAATACCTCGGCCCTCCAAAGACCGTGTCGAACGATATTCCGGGCTCCTTAGTAAAGCTGCGTAAGCGTATCATAGCTTTCAGCGAATGTCAGGACAGTGTATTGGATAGCGGTAGGCTGCCCCCTACATATGCGAAGTCTCCAGAGGTCGTTAGGCTCTTCGCATACTGTCGGCCTATTCACCAAGCGGCAACAGCAATTGAGGAGTTGCTAGTAAAAGTCAACCAGATGCAGCAGAAGAAATCGAAATATCCAAAGTTTCATGGCCCGTCCTATCCTTTCTGGAAGGCAATGCACCGCACAAATGCCCAAGTCCGACATGATCGAGGTGGCTTAACAGCAGGTTCGTACTTGAGAAGCTTCAGAGACATAGCAGCCATCATCCGAAAGATTGAATCCAGAGACTTTCAGCCTTTACCGAGAGAGGCCGATGATAACTCCACTAAAGATCACGATAATTTATATGCCACAATGACAGCCAGTGAGCCCGAGGATGAACCGAGTTCGACAGGCAGTCGTATCCGACGGCAAATCTGGGCCTTTCTTCATCGACTACAGGGGTTTGAGACGCGTTTTGGGCTTAAAACTGCAGCGGTAACTTCGTTACTTTCCATACCTGCTTGGGTCTCTCGGGCTCATGGGTGGTGGGATGCTTACGAACTCTGGTGGGGAGTTGTAATGGCTTGGCTTATTATGGGACCTCAGTAAGTAGCGATACCTGCCTTCGTCAACTTAAGCCTAGAAACGAATTCTAACCCCTATAGTACGAGCGGTAACGTTCAGGGTCTGGTAACGCGAGTGTTCTGTGCTGTCCTTGGTTCTCTTTGGGCCGGCCTATCGTACGCGGCTGGCGATGGTAATCCGTACGTTATGGCAGTGTTTGCTGTTATCTTCATGCTTCCCATGATTTACAGGTATACACAAAGCGCGCATCCGGTAAGTCTTATCACAAGTTCTGTGAAATTTGAGACTTGTCTAATACGCTGTAGAGATCTGGCCTTGTAGGATGCATATCGTTTACGGTCACATCCCTAGCGGAAGTCACCGCCCAAGGCCAGCCTTCTCCAGCTATAGTTGCTGCAACACACGGGGTCGCTATGATAGTTGGTGTCGTAGCCTCCATTATTGTTAATTGGGTCCTATGGCCGTTTGTTGCTCGTCACAATCTTCGAAAGTCCACAGCTATTATGATGTTCTATTGTAGCATCGTGTATAGAAGTAAGTTATACATGTGCTAAAGATCCAATTTAAGCTCTAATAATTCTATAGGTATCGTATCGAAATACGTATATTATGAAGAGGGAAATGAACCTACTAAAGAAGATATACAAGCTTCTGAGATACTCGAGGGACGCTTTCGTGAAGGGTTTGTGAGATTAAGGCAACTACTAGTAAGCTCACCATCTTCCGTATAGTCTTGCAAAGCCAACCAACTAACGGCAACTAGGGCCTCACGCGTCATGAGATATGCCTACGAGCTCCTTTCGATCCCTTGCCGTACTCTGCGCTCATTGATGCCTGTGAGCACTTTTTCGACTATATAGTCACGGCTCGTCAGGCATCCTTATTTTACCACCCGCATTTCATCAGAGATAATACCGAGTTCGCTGCAGACTTGCTGGGTCACAGGAGAGACGCAATCGCAACCATCATGACCAATCTTTATGTTCTTTCAGGTGCCCTCCGGGCAAAGAGAAAAGTACCCGTAAGTCTAGAGAAAAGTACGATGGATTAGTTTGGCGAATTCTATAGGCTGATGGTAATAGAAATACCTGCCGAGCGCCGCAGCTACACGGAAGCAGCTGCTAGACCGAATGGGAGCTCTAGAGGCCGAGCTTGCGGCGAGCGGAAGACTTAGCGTCGATAAAAAATTAGAAGGGAGAAAATGGGCTCAGATATACAGCTATTCGTATAATGAGAGCTTGACGGGCTGTGTAGAACAGCTAGAGAGACTTGAGCAGTATACTAAGCTCGTCGTTGGCGAACAGGGGTGAGTTGGTTCTGTTTTCTTTAGCTGCTAAATACTAACAAGAGTACTTTAGGTTCGATTCCCCATATACGGATGAAGATGGGCTGGAGTGAATATTCTCCCCTTACCTACGATCACACAATTTGTACCTTTCCTAGCGCTAGTTACGGCGATTACGAAACTTTTTAATGTCAACTTACAAGTCTCTTATGGATAATTTAGGTATATATAATGTCTGGAGTTGGGTGGATAATGTCGATGGCTAGTATTATGCGAACTGAACGTTTGTATGAGATATGATGCTATGGTGGGTGGTAAGGTGACAGTATCTAAGCGATAGTAATGAAACTACTTGGTATGTTAGTGATTTATCGCTTCCTTGAGTGAAGAGGCGCGATCGTCATATGGAATTGTCGGGCTGCCACATATGGCGCGAGGAACCCAAGCTGGCCAGGACTCAGCCTATGAAATATTTTCATACCATTTCCTAATGAGCCGCCCAATAACGCCTTAACATATATTCCAATACGAGATTGAGGATGATCTTTAGTGTAGGAAATTTCCTTCTTGTCATATCCGCTAATCGTATCGCACTCTCGGCCTTCGCACGCGGTTTTCCAAAAATCTCTAGTCCAGTGCTTGAGTCCTAAGCCCTCGTAATACCAACATAGTTACGTCAGTATCGACCTTGTTATTAATGAGGTCGGTGGGAGTATGAAATAGCCTTATGATCGACATCTCAATTTCGAAGCGCAATGTTATCTCCTTCAATCCTTGCACCAGGAACTGGTCATCACCCCTGCTGGGTTGTTCGGAACTTGGTGCCTAGACTCTCGAGAGGCACCCCGCGATATTGCCCCAGACCCTTATCGTCAATATCTAGTGACATCTCAGTACTTTATTCCCCTTCTTCAACTCGCTTTCCCTTAACCAAGAAGTGGCAAATATGAACCTATCCCTTCTTTATTATTCATACTTGAAAATGTTGGGTACTACCTTTTTCATTTTTCTTGCTCTAAGCTCAGCTTGTCTCGGTTGGGAATGGGAGAGCAGCGGAAAATTGGATCAAAAGCAAAGAAGCGCATGTCGCGGTGCAGACTCGACTATTAAATACACAACGATTTCTGGCTTCTTTCAACAAGATGACCCAACTACTGACTCTAAGAGTTTCGACTACGTATGGTTCGACTGGATCAAGCCATAAGTAATGGCCACTACTAACAACAAGTAGACCGAGACTGACTACGGTCTTATCAATCGGTCGTATCCGACTGACGGTGTATTCGACCCCAAAGGAATTAAAACGCAGTGGGAACGATTTTCTTATTACGTCGATACTTTGAATCGGGATTGCGATGGAAACACGCAATACAAAGTCTTGTTTATGGCTCGCCATGGCGAGGGCTATCACAACGCCGCAGAGAGCCATTATGGAACACCGGCTTGGAACGTAAGTTGACCTTAAAATATCTATGGTGTATACTCTAATAGGGAAGTAGTGTTATTGGGGTCTACTTGAAGGGAATGGAACTACTATATGGAAGGATGCTCAATTGACCGAGGCGGGCATAGCTCAATGTACCAAGGCGAATAACTTCTGGAAACGCGCATTAGCTGTTGAGAAGATTCCAGCGCCTCAGTCCTACTACAGCAGTCCCTTAATTCGTTCTGCAACTACGGCATATCTTACCTTTAATGGCCTGGAAGTTCCCGTAGATAGGCCTTTCGCACCCACGGTTAAAGAATTTCTTCGCGAGGGCATATCCATGCGCACATGTGATGAAAGGTCGAACAAAACATACATCCAAGCTCGCCTACCAGTGTTCAGATTCGAAGATGGCTTCACCGAGGACGACGAGCTATGGAAGGGTTATGAAGGGGAAACTTCCGAGGCGCAGCTAAAGAGGACGAAGGCCGTCTTAGATGATATCTTTAGCAATGACGACAGCACTTGGATCAGTATCACAAGCCACTCCGGCCAGATCCGTGCAAACCTTCAAGTATTGGGCCATATCGAATTCAGCTTGTCCACCGGCCAAGCAATTCCGGCGCTCGTCAAGGCTGTTAATATCCGTAAGGTCGAGCCCAGTACTACCACCATTAAGTCATGGATAGCCGAGGCTACTTGTAGCTCGCCTCCGGTTACCAGTATCTCAGGCCAAGGTTGCGTCTGCTCAAGCGCCTCTGCTTTATCAGCCGCGTTCACAGCCATAGCGACCCCAACGTAAGGTTATAGGTAGGTAATTAGTATAATATTAGCAAGATAAGCGCTAGTATTTCGTTTACCTATATCCTAACGGGACAGGCGTGCAGGCGTGTAACGGTCGTACCTATAGTACGACCATTTCATCCGGATGCAACCCTCGGCTACGGGGCCCCCACGAGGTCTATTAAAGTTCCTGAAACTCTGGGGAGGAGGCTCACGTGCGTTATTAGCCAAGATATATCACTGCATATAGAACGCACCCAGTGCCAGGTTTTGTAAGCCCAGCCTTAACTATCGATTCTTAGGGGCTCCGGCGCATCTTCACGCCGCGTTATTGCAAAGCCCGAAGGTGACCCTAGGGATGACCAACGATTATATATATGGAAGATGGAAAGAATCCATGATGTTGAATGTCCCGTATTGGTTGGAGTCGGGACGGCTTACCTTACGACCTGCCGTCTTCGACAAACCTCCACCATCTCCAGCATCCTCACTAAGAAAATTACCAGGTAATTGCATGCATACAAACACACCACAGCTACTTGTGATATCGGCCCTGATAGGAGACCTTAAGCAAACTAGGTACCATAAATTACGCCACGAACATACGATATCCCGGGTCGTATCTTAATAATCACGAAGGCCTTTATTGTAGCCGCCGGTATTTATGGTTTACACCTAACGGCGGAAAAACGCTATTCATCTTGCCGATATCGTAGGGGGCATGTCTGGACACACAAGTCAAAGTGTCTAGAATGGTCCCTTTCAATTATTGGGCCTATAGGCCGAAACGCCGCACGCCGTCATGGGGTGCTCTTGTACTTGCCGAGTTGTCCGACGAACACCACGGGCGCCTTGCTTCGTTATCGGCTGTTGAGAACACTTTTACACACCGGCATGCAGTACAGCGGGAATGTATTATTTCTGCAAGAACGAGCACAATATTCTGATGAGTAAGTATTAGCAACGATCTCGGGTAAGAAAACTTGTTACTAAGCCCCTTTCTAAGTGATGATGGGACGAAGGGTTGCTCCAACTAGTCATAAATCTTAATAGATAAGTACGCGGGGCGCTCACGCCCCCCTTTTTAAAACTTCCCAAGTAGGTAGATTATTCTGGAGCCTTATTTCTACCACCCATTAGCGAAGATGCGAATCCTAGTTGTCCAGACGTTCTTCTCGCTCTTCACGAGCTTAGCCTATGCCCACTTTGCCTTCGAGGCCAAACAGCTTACGGAGGGTGATATCAGTGACTTCTCGGCCATAGCCTTTGGCAACGTATCTGCTGCGGTACCTTCGGACAACAATGATAGACCGGACTGTAGAGAATACCCGGGAACATCTAACTGGCCTGTTGATGAAGAATGGTCGCGGCTGAACCGCTCGCTAGAAGGGGCCTTGATCAAGGGGGTCCCACCTGCAGCGGTATGTTATGATGGGCCTTACAAGGACGAGGCTGCGTGTACTTATCTCATGCGGAATGCGAGCTCTACTCGATTTTACTTAAACGATCCGGTCACGGTACTGTCGGAATGGCCCGAGGGAGATACGTGCCACACAATGTTCGGGCAGCAAACTGGTGGGAACTGTACACAGGGTGCTTTCCCTGTCTACGTCGTCAACGCCACGACGGTGAGGCAGATCCAGATCGCTGTTAATTTTGCCAGGAACAGGAACCTCCGGCTAGTCATCAAGTGAGTTTTTCCCGAAGCCAACGTGCTAGTAAAAACACTGCTGTGATATGGGAATACGAGCAGGCTAATATCATGCCCCTCTCGGACAGGAACACTGGGCACGATTTTGTCGGTCGGTCGTCCGGGTTCGGGAGTCTTAGTATCTGGACTCACTGGTTGAAAGACTTCGAATTCCTACCCTATTATCGTATCGGAGCATACGAGGGTAGGGCAGCTAGAGTCGGCGCCGGCATCGAGAGTTGGGAAATGTTCGCATACATGAGCCGCTATAATATGACGGCGCTCGTTGCGGGAGGCTACACCGTTGGAGCATACGGGGGTTGGATGGCAGGTGGTGGACACTCTGCCTTAACTTCCAAGTACGGCCTTGGTGCTGATCAAGCTCTGTCCATCCAAGTTGTGACGGCCGACGGCAGGTTCGTCACCGCCGATCCGCATCAGAATACAGACTTGTTCTACGCATTGCGAGGTGGTGGGGGAAGTAAGCAACACCCTATACCCCCCCTTGCCTTTATACAGTAGTCCGAGTCGAAGTATACCGTTTGCTAACCATAGACGCATAGGCACTTATGGCGTCGTAACATCAGTCATAATCAAGGTTCACCCGCCAACAAAAGTCTTAGCATCCTCCATAGCCTTCTTTGCAGACGGCTCTAATATCTCTGGACCGAGTGATACTGAAAATTTCTGGAAGGGGTTCGATCTATACCATGAATTTGGTAAAACGATAGTTGACAATGGCGGTACAGCATGGTACGTACGAGGAACTGTTGTTTGACTGACAAGTCTATATTTACCTTTGTATTAATACTAACAAACCCATAGTATGTCATAATATCCATCCTTTACCCTTTGCGCATATCCATGGTTAAGAAAATACTGGATGACGCAAGGATTTATGCCTTTATTCAGGATGCTAACGCGTAGGGCATTAGACAGTTATGTGTCTCGACGTTCTGGTAACAGCAGCTTCAGCTTCAGCTTCACAACAGACATCGAACTCCCCAACGTATCAGAAGAATACCTAATCAAATTTGTACAACCACTGGTGGACGGGTTAAATGCGGTCGGACTAAATGTAACTAACCAGAGGCCGCATCCAGCTACAAACTGGGAGTCCCTCACAGGCGGCACAGGCGATGTCCCAGGCAGTTCGCGCTTTGGCAGCCGTCTGTGGCCACGTGCCAACTTTGAGGACCCAGACCTGTTCAAGGCGACACAGCTCGCGATTCGAGAGTCGATCGAAGCGGGCTACACGTTCCACGGGATCCACATGAAGCCGACCGAAGAGGTAGCAGGATACCCAGGTAACAACAACGCAGTCAACCCGGCGTTCCGCAAGGCCATCATGCACGCCGACTTATACGACTTCTCGATGCTACGGGGCTTGTCGCCAGCCGCCTTCAAGGCGACGCACGCGCAGCTGGCCAGCGCCATGGATAAGTGGCGGGCGGCGTCGCCGGGAGCAGGCGCGTATTTCAACGAGTGCGACGTCCAGGAGCCGAACTGGCAACAGGCTTTCTTCGGAAGCAATTACGGGAGACTACTGCGGATCAAGCGCCGATATGACCCCTGGGGAGTGTTCTACGCCCCGACGACGGTCGGTAGCGAGGACTGGGTGGTGCTTACGGAGGATGAGATGCCTACGCAGAATGGGCCGTTGTGTAGAGCGGATTCGGTGGAGGTAAGGAGGGGGTTTGGAAAGGCGAAGTAAGTAGGTGAAGGGAGTCTTGGGGAAGATTCAGGAGAGGTGAGGCTTTGTTTGTTGTTTAGGATGATCTCGTGCCTGTCAAAATCATATTATATTTGCTATTTCTTTGTATCTAGATGTTACCTTGGAACATTCTGGACTTGAATTCTTGTAAAGTGCCTGCCTAGAATGATGGCCACATTTTTGAGCGGATGGAAGGTAAATAATTGATAGGTACGCTACTGTACGCGGGAAGATGCTTATACATAAGAGTGTATTTAATTTTTTGAAGGTGGCACATGGCGTTGAATCTCATATGTACGAAGTAGATCTACTTAAAATTCAAACATCGCTATCCGATTTTCTCATGCACGTGCCCGCTTGCTATTACAATCAGGACAGTACCTAATATAGTATATATACATATTCCTCTTATCTAATATTGACTATACACTATATATGCTCAATACCTGACACTGTACCATAGTAGATTGTGGCTCGGGTGGCTTCCCGCAAGAAATAATAGGTGCCTAGGTTAAGGTTCTTTAGCTCTTGCGAGCAGGCGAGGCTCTAACTGTGTCCCGCTTTCCGTTGATTGGTTATATAAGAAATATAATGGGTCATTTAGCCCCACTAGGTACGAAATAGAAGGTACAATTGCAGCCCCATGAAGGGAAAGACTAGAGGAGGGCCCAAGCTGGTGGTTGCGGCAAAGAGAGAGGGCTGAATCGTTGCTTTTACCAACTTTAGTAATTCTTACCTTTCAATCATCTATCCACCGAAAAACCAACAACCATACACTTTGCCCGCAACGATACGTACCTTTACCACTCTTAAAAATTATTCGGAGCGCGTCAAAGGGGTTTTTTTTATATTTTTCCTTTTCCCCAGATAAAAGATTTATGATACCTTGCTATACATCATCTCACTTATTTGACACGCTGATAATTGAGTTACTGGAGCTTCCAGCCTTTTTCACCCAAGCTTGTTAACTAAATCTGTTAACCTCGTCTTTCAGCCCACCCAAAACCAATCGACAACGGCCCCGGTCTGCCTGGCACAGTCCAACCCCGTCCAACCCCGTCTCAAGCTCATGACATCCATGCCCCGAGCGTCGGTAACCTTACGCTTACCCTCGCCCGTCGGAGACTATCCGCGAAGACTACATCTGTCGCTCTCGACGGACGCCATTGCGTGATTCGTGAATTTTCATCGTTTTGTCTGGTTCTGTGAGGGGCTCTAGGGGAATCGCATATCACCTTTCTCTTCTTCCCTCCTTCTCCTCCCCCTTCCCACCGCGAGACCACCACCACCCTCATGGTCCCCCCACCGCCGTCTCACTCGCGATCCGGAACCTTCTCACCTGCTCCTGCTCAGAACTTGCAGACAGGACTTTCACACTCTCCCCATCCGTCACAGGCCGGTCCTCTGAGTGCTGGCGCAAGTCCCAGTACCAGCAGCCCGACCGCGGGGACTAGCTCTCTCACCAAAATTGTCGTCGCCCAGGTTTACCTTCTTCTTAGTACTATAAAGGAAGACAAGGACCGCGCCAAGTGGGAGTTACAAGTTGATCAACTGAAAAAGGTACGTCGCTGTTATTTTCCCTATTAGTCTATATATACCTAGGTATATGGGTATATATAGGTATATACTATATATATACCTGAGCTACCATCCCAACCTTGTCAGAACACACACTGATGATAGCTCACCTTTTTCTAGCTCCTCGATGATCACGGCATGGAGGTTTTTTCCAAGTACTTCACCCGGCTAGTAGCCGGCAACGCCCCCCAGATATTTCCTGGTATCAACCGGCCCGTTGCAAATCCCGGTAACTACTCGCTCCTAGTAAACGAAATGGGCAAGATATCGCACGACCTCGACCAAGCCTCCAGAATAGCTGAATCGATCGAATCAGCTAACGAGGATATCTTCCGCGATTTCGATCTGTCTACATTCATGGAGCACTTCAAGCTCGATGCCTTAGAGAAGACTATACTTGCTTTGGCGTTTAAGTTCGGCGCCCGGCAGGATCTGAAGACTAAGGGTATGTCATTACCGGCGCACTTGTCAGAGACTAGTGCCAGTAAGCTAACCGTGTTCAATGCTAAAGCCGATGCGATCCTCTCCACAAATTTCCCTACGTTTGTCAACATAATCTCTAAAACAAATTACGGCGATCACTCCGACCTTACTCCTTCCTTTATTGCTACCATCGTCGACCGATATATTCAAGGCCATCCGCCAAACTTCAACTCAGCTGCTAAACACGAGCTAAGTGCTAAGGTTCAGGCTCGTTGGTTGCAGCAGCAGCAGGACCAAGCACCCCCTATGGAGGTTTTGGCCGCTTTGGATCTTACTAGAGTGCTAGGTGACAAACCCCCTAATGCGCTCGCCCTTTATATTCAGAGGACCGGTACCGACTTCACCCGCGACGAAGAAACCTGCTTGTCTTACCTCCAAAATCGACCGAACAATATACAGCTAAGCGAAGAGCAGGTTTCGGCGGCGTTAACATATACGACCGTCAGCCTTACCTATCGCCATAACCCTTCTGTGCTTGTCGCGGCCCTTCGTCGTATACTCCCGCAAACTTTTCGTTGGCATGACGTGGTTGCATACTTTGATCAGCGAGACGTTCGCGTATCGTCAGCACAGTTCTTGCGATTATACGAGGCCCTTTTACCCGTCGCGCAATCCCAGGACGACAAAAGTCCGCCGTTCAGCATTCAGAGCTTGTGGGGAGGGTCTCACTGGGAAAATCCGGAAACTCAACTATCCTTCATATGTGCGTTTGCATCTTTGAGCCCGAATGAACTTGATGCGAGTACTATTCCTGGTCTCCAGCCGACGTTTACGCTTGACGAGTACGCACAATCTCCTCCTGAAGTCCGCGAGCGAGCCGCAGTCGCCGTGAAGCATCCTTTAGTCTCAGCTTTAGCCCTATCTGCAATTTTCCAGGTGGCACTTCACTCTCTACACGCGTCGCAGAGCACGGAAGCAAAACGGTTGTTCCAAGAGGTGGTTGTTCCGAACCTCGATATTTTTATAGTCTCTGCTTTCGGTGTTCCGAAACCGTGGCCGCCAATGGCTGTAGAAACTCTGGCATCTTTGTTTGATAACTTCCTGCATCGAAGGTCAGAGTATCATGACTTTGTCTTGGATAGCCTCTGGAGGAAAGACAAGGACTGGGTCACGCAGAGACTTATTGATGCGCACGCCATGAAGCCACTGGATCTGACGCTTATATTTGAGCATGTCATCAAGCATAAGTGGCTGGACGAGCTGGTCTACTTGCCCAATGGATTCGGTTACGATCTTGCCGCCCTTGCGCATGCCGAAGGTCATCTCGATCTATCTAAGTGGGCCTACAACAATGCTGAGCGAAGTCCCGCCATCTCCCAGTCTCTACTGCAATTTCTAATGATCAAGGCAAATCTCGAACTGCAGTCACAGAGGAGTGGAGATGGACAGCCGGTAGCAAAGACAACTACACCTCTTCACGTCAAAACCGTACTCGCCATGCTCCAAATTCTTGAAGACTTCTTGCCTCGGAACCCTTTGCCAGAGTTGATTATCGTTCAGCGCGCGTGCATTACGTCCTATCCTAGACTCATCAACTACGGTGAGGGCTACGATGAGATCATTGATGCTAACGGGAAGGACGGCAACGGGCTCCCAGCAGCCGCAATCGCCAAGATGGAAGAGCATTATAAGAAAATGTACGGAGAGGAGTCGGAAGTCAAGTATGTCGTCCAAAAGCTCGAGGAGTACAAGCATTCGCAGTTTCCGTTAGATCAGGACATCTTCGCGTGCATGATACACGGCCTTTTCGACGAATACTCCCACTTCATAGACTACCCTCTGGAAGCACTGGCTACTACTGCAGTTCTCTTTGGCGGTATAATATCCCACAAGCTGATCTCTGAGTTGCCGCTGAAAATTGGATTGGGTATGATTCTCGAGGCTGTTAGGGACCACGGTATCGATAGCTCAATGTACAAGTTCGGCCTTCAAGCTCTCATACAAATCTTTCCTCGTTTCAGGGAGTGGCCAGGACTCTGTAAGCAACTGTTGCAGATTTCTGGTTTGCGTGGCACCGAAGCGTATCGGAAGGCTGAAGAAGTCGTGCTGGAAGATGAAGAGGACCGGGGACGTGCCCAAAACGGCACGGGCACTCCCAGTCACATAGGGAATGAACCTCTGATGACCAACGGTAACTCTGACGGCCCGGAACCTCATGCAGCTCCTTTCGCTGCGATCAACGTTGACCCTCCTGCTCAAGGCACTGACTTCGAAGATCCTGTTGTCGATATACAAGACAGGATCCAATTTGGACTCAACAACTTGACTACTTCCTCGCTCCAAACGACTTTTAGAGAAATCCACGAGGTTTTGGAAGATCAGCACCAGCAGTGGTTTGCCAGTCATCTTGTCGAAGAGCGGGCAAAAATGCAGCCAAATTACCACCAGGTATACCTTGATTTGGTGAAGCTCTTCCAAGATTCGGGTCTGTGGTCTGAAGTGTTGAGACAAACCTATATTAGTGTTGCTCGCATGCTGAACTCAGAGAGCACAATGCAGAACTCAACTGATCGAACCCATCTAAAGTATTTGGGTGCTTGGTTGGGACTTCTGACTATAGCGCGGGACCAACCGATTAAGCATAAGAACATTGCTTTTAAGCAGCTGCTTATCGAGGCGCACGACACCAAGAGACTAGTGGTCGTAGTACCATTTGTCTGCAAGGTCCTAATTCAGGCTGCAAAGTCAACTATCTTTCGACCGCCAAATCCGTGGTTGATGGACATTATCCACCTCCTCATCGAACTTTACCATCACGCCGAACTAAAGCTGAACCAAAAGTTTGAGATTGAGGTGCTCTGTAAAGACCTAAACCTAGATCATAAGAGCATTGAACCATCTACCGAGCTTCAAGACCGTGCACCCGTCGAAGAAGTTACAGATATTGGTGCGCAAGACCCTCTCGAACATTTCGAGAATATGTCTTTGAATGGTATGGCTAGCGCTGTCCCAACCGGCCTTACGCCGCACCCCATCCCAGTCACCATTCCAGACATTAGTGGCCTCTTATCAATTCCACCAACAAACGAAATGGTTATCAACAGTGTCCGTCTTCATGAAATTGTTCGGAATGCGGTAACGAAGGCGCTGCAGGATATAATTCAACCTGTTGTCGATCGATCCGTTACTATCGCCGCGATCAGTACACAACAAATGATTCATAAGGACTTTGCAACTGAGCCTGACGAGAGCAAGCTCCGAACATCTGCTATCAATATGGTCAAAGCCACCGCCGGAAGTCTTGCCCAGGTTACGTCGAAAGAACCTCTCAGAGCCAACATCACCAATTATATGCGAAACGCCGCAGGCGAACTGCCTCACTCGCTTCCCGAGGGTACGATTATTATGTGTGTTAACTCTAATCTCGAGCTTGCGTGCAGCGTAATTGAAAAGCAAGCCGAGGAGCGAGCGGTTCCAGAAATCGAAGAGATGATAGAGGGCGAAATGGAAGCAAGGCGTCGACACCGTCTGCAACGGCCCAATGAGCCATACGTCGACCCCGGCCTTAGCAGGTGGGCGATGACCATTCCTCATCCCTACAAGCTCTCTCCCAATATGGCTGGTTTGAACACGGAGCAGATGGCCATATACGATGATTTTGCCAGGCAGCCACGAGGTGCCACCCAAGCTGCGCCAACTCACGGCGCATCAGCCTCGGATGCGACCAGGAACATTGCGAACGAGGTTCTCCAAGATCAGTATAGCTCTGTACCCAGCCTCGCTACTCCGGCCGAGACCCCTTCTCTTCCACATCTTAATACGCAGCTACCCTATTCTCATGTGCATGGTGGAATGACGAATGGTCGCCCTTCGGCCCATCCTTTAGATGGAAGAGGGTTAATGGAGAAGGTAGAGAGGCTCTTATCTGAACTCAAACGTACTACCACCTCGACGGACGAGGAGCACTTCAGCGACCTTCCTAGGTCCCACCCAGTCTTGGAAGTCGTCGATGTCTTCACTCAGCTCATTATCAACACGTCCCAAAACTCGGACGAGTTCGCGTTCTACGCTGCCGAAAAGATTTGTCAGCTGCTCTTCAGCGGAGTGGAAAATACTCTCTTCTTAGAAAGCCTTGTCCACATCCTCGAGCAGTTGTTGAAGATCGCTGCAAGCTCGGGCACCGCGCTACATGACCGGGTGCAGATCAGCTTCTACCAGCAGCCGCCCCAGAATATTCTCAATATTTCTTTGATTACAGCGCTGCTCCCGACGGACTTCCTCGATCTACACAGTATCGACAATATGCTGTCCAAAATGCTGTTACAAAAGGAGGAAGGCTATCTAGAGTTCTTTGATAAACTCCTAGATCTGACTCTATTCAATGAACGGCCTATGGCACTCTTCGCAGACTTTGTACGCAGTTTAGAAGTTGCATGGGAATGGATTACCGACAATCCCAACCTTGAAATCGGCCAGCGGCTAAAGTCGAAGTTCCTTAATTCCGGCCTTATCAAACCGCAAAGTCGAGACGACACGGAGCAACTAGAACAATTCGAGTACATCTTCGACGAATGGGTCCGTCTCCATAACAATCACAACGCGCCAGACAAGGCACGAGTAGCCTTCGTGAAGCAGATTCGTAACCAGAACATCATCGCTAACAAGGACGATTTCGCAATCTTCGCGCGAAGGGCTACCGACATGACGGTCAATTACTACGAGCAGGTGTTGCACGCGGGAGGGAGCACCGCCGAAGCCTTCGCTGCCGTGGATGCTCTCGTAAAGATGGTCGCAATCTTTGCTAGGGAGAACGGCGCCGATCAAGAGGATCCTAAGACTGGGATTATTCCCGTCCTGGAGACCGTTACGTCGCTCTTTGCAGTTGTTCTGAATCACCACCACGTTACAAGAGGTGAACATTTTAATCAGAGAATTTTCTTCCGCCTGTTCTCTATGCTCCTGCATAGTGCCGACTCGATTTTTGCGGAAACCCCAAATCCCGAGTCTTGCCGGCAAGAGTTCCTAGTGCGATTCTCCTGGGCGTTATTACAGCTCAATCCCGAACGTTTCCCCGGGTTTTCCTTTGCGTGGCTCAGCCTCGTAGGACACCGACGCTTCATGCCTGACATCCTTCTGCTCGAATCTAAGTGCGGTTGGGCTCCCTACACTAAACTCCTGAAATGTCTTCTGAGACATGTCTCGGCTCACATGAAAGCCATCGACGTAACCGATATCATTAAGGAATACTACCGTGCAGTTGTCAAATTCCTAGTGATATTGGCTCACGACTTTACGGACTACGTATCAGCGAATGTCACCCAGCTGTGCTCAAGCATCTCTCCTCATTGCACCCAATTGAGAAATATCGTGCTTAACTGTAGCCCACGATCCGAAGCCGGAGAACTAGTCTCCCAGGACTCTCAGGCAGATGCTTCTCATAGTCTGTCGTACTTGAGAGATGCTGGCATGTTGGAAATACTAGAGCAGCTTGTCCAAGCCCCACCCTCTGAGGATGCAATTGCCCACCTTACGCATGCCATTAATAAGAGTAATGCAAGCGATACAACGTACGGCAACGTCCCGCTGGGTGTTAACTGCAAAGTCATTGATGCTATTGCGACTTTCTTTGGCCACCACGCCACTATGATGGCCCGTCAAGAGAGACCGGTCTATACTCCCAGCGCCCCGGATGCCGCGACGCTTTCGTTGTTGGTGCACGAACTGCAGCCCCAGGCTCGATATTTCCTCATCAGCAGCATGGTCGATCGTCTGCGCCATTACAGTCCTGTAACCGAGTTCTTCAGCTATGTCATCTTTGACATTTTCGGCCAAGATCTCAACGACCCTGAGGAAGCTGATATTCGCCAGCAAATAGTTCGCGTGCTGCTGGAGAGAATTGCCAGTTTCTGGCCCCAGCCATTCGGTCTTACAATGGTCATTATGGAGCTGGTAACGAAGGAAAAGTATCATTTCTTCGACCAGCCGTTTATCAAAGCAGATCGCGATGTGAGTATTCCCTTCTCGGTCCCCTTTGTCACGAGGGACTCGGAGCTAATTGTAAAATTAAAAACAGATCGCAGACCAATTTATGGCGTTTGCGAGACAGCATAATCAGTAAATATTAGACACGACTCGTTATAACGAGTAAAAGGCGTCAATCGGCGGCTTATCTCCCGATATGATACTAAATAGATGATAACTAATCACGACGGCTCTTGAGCAACCAAGACCTCACGTACAAGGACAGCATGAAACTTGGAGAGGCACATGAAGGTGGAAGGGGATTCTTGAGAAAGCGATACCATAGCGGCGCAAAACAAAAACGCGGTAGAGATGGATGTTTGATGAGTGGCATTTCATGGCGTCTGCGGTGAATTAACGAAACTTTGTATGATTCAGAACTAAGGTCGAGGAGGCACACAATACGGGCCAACCATAGCGCAACGGTTCTGTTTTCTTGGTGTGTGTCCGTGGGGCATGTGTATTAATATATAAAGGTAGACACGGCAAATACGGGTCTATCTTAACGTGACGCTGTGCTATTACGATTTGCTTCATGATGAGTTGCAATTGTACTCGTACTTTGCTTAGGTATGAAAATGGAGATGATGATTACCTATCTGCTTATTTATTCCCACTTCGTAATTATCTTTCATTTTTCATTACTTCCTGTTGGCAGGTGGTCCACGTCGTGATCGCGAGTCATGGTTATAGCATCAAGGGAAGGAACGAGGCCCCCAGGGCCGATTATATAAACAGACGAGGTCCCGTAGTCCTTTTAGATTCAACAACGCTTCCGCAATACAAGACCAGTTCCACACTAGGAGTCTTGTTATATCTTGGCGGTTAGGCTTGGATGACGTCGGTATAAAATTTTTTTTTCTTGTCATTTACACTTCTTTTGAACTACTACAAACGAACATTATTATATTATATTATATTAGACATTTAATACTCAATATCATCCATCCACTTATCACTCGTCACTTATCACTTATTATTAGTATAACTTCAAGATAGACATATATGTACCCTTCTCCCCGGCAATATGCCGTCCTTACCGTACCACGAACCTTCCATCATCCAGCTACTCACCCTATCCACCTTCCTCCTCGCGCTCAACGCCATCAACGCCGTCCTCGACCGCGCGCTGTACTGCGGGCTCGTGGGACAGGTCCTAATCGGCGTGGTGTGGGGCGCGCCGGGCGGTAACTGGTTGGCGGCCGAGCTCCAACTGGCTATCGTGCAGCTCGGGTATATAGGCCTGGTACTGCTTGTGTTCGAGGGGGGCGTGACAACGCGCGTCGATGCGGTACGAAGGAACATGGGGCTGAGCGCGGGGGTCGCGGCCACGGGGGTCGCGGCGCCGATGGCGTTCGGGTTTGCGGTGCTGGGGGCGCTGGGGGGCGCGGATGCGAAGATGGGGTTTGCGGCGGGGGCGGCGCTGTGCGTGACTAGTCTTGGCACGACGTTTGCGGTCCTGGAGACGAGCGGGTTGACGGATACTAGGGTGGGCACGGTGTTGGGGACTGCGGCGATGATGGATGATGTGTTGGGGTTGGTTCTGGCGGAGATTGTGTCGAGTATGGGTGGGGAGGAGAGTATGGATATTGGGAATACGGTGCTTAGGCCGGTGTTGGTCTCGCTTGCGTTTGCGGCGGCGGTGCCGGTTGTTTGTCGGTTTGTGCTGAGGCCTTTTGTTATTCCGGTGGTGAGGAGGGCTAGAACTAGGGATGGGGATGGGGATGGAGAGACGGGTCGGACGGGGTGGTGGCGATGGGATTTCTTGGATTCGAAGCAGGTCGCCTTCGTGGTACAGACGGTGCTCCTAATCGCCCTCGTCGTGGGCGCTAGTTTTGCGGGCGCGTCTGTGCTTCTTGCTGCGTATCTTGCTGGCATCACGATCAGTTGGTGGGAAGATACTCTAAGCAGCAGTGACAGCGACAGCTTAGCCGACGAGCAAAGACCAAGAAGTCACCATGCTGCATCTTCTCAAGAGCAGCAAAGAGCCGAACCTCAGAGAGAGGGTTCGGAGCTTTCGCAGACGTCAGAAGAACCTACGGTGCAAGCAGCCGATAATAGCAGCAATGCTTCGATTACATCTCAGGCACCAGCTTCCAGGGAATGCCAACAGCAAAAGCCAGAGCACAATGCCCACGATGCCCTTGATATCTACGAAACTTACTATTCGCAAGCAGTCACTCGAATCCTAAAGCCCTTCTTCTTCGCTTCTATCGGCTTTTCGATCCCTATCTCTGAGATGTTCTCAGGAGAAGTGATATGGCGCGGGGTTATCTACGGCATACTCATGGCAATTGGCAAGATGATGTGCGGCCTATGGCTGGTGCGATTTCCCCTCTCCCTCTCCACCAGCGGACTCGTAAGAGCCTTCGTCTCATTCTTCTCGTCTCGGTATCGAGCCCTTTTCTCGAGGTTTCGCCACCCGCGAAAGGCGAATAGCTCGCCTCCAGCAAAAACTACAGTGCCTACGGAAGGAGTCGAGCTTGAGCCAGTTGCTGTCACCACTCCCCAATCTATTAGGGATGGAAAGTCAGAGGGCGTCGTGGATCCATCAGGGGAAATGCTACAGCGACGAGAATCCCAAGCCGGAAAAGACAGCGGCTTACAAGAGACTGCTACGCCAGCAAAGCCACTCTCGCTCTATCCAGCTGCTATAGTGTCATCCGCGATGGTGGCTAGGGGTGAGATCGGATTCTTAATATCAGCCGTAGCGGAGAGCAATGGTGTTTTCCGGCGGCCTTCAGACAGCGGCAAAGAAGGCGCTTCTGAGCTCTTCCTCATTGTTACGTGGGCTATCGTTTTGTGCACTATTTTCGGGCCGATATGCGTCGGGATGCTCGTCGGGAGAGTAAAAAAGCTCGAGGCGCGGGCTGCGAAGGCCGGAGAGAGGGGCACGAAGAATGTGCTTGGGGTTTGGGGTGTACAGTAAGTGTGTTAGTATTAGCTACAGTAGACAGCTACAATAGACAGAAAGGTAGTCCATGGCCAGCATATAAAGAGACAACTACACGCATACACCTCCTCCCAATAGGTAGGTAGAGCCTCAATCTCCCTATAGATAACTAAGCATTTAACAAGTAAATACAGAGGGTCCTACACAAACGAGTTAACTCCCTACCTATATTTTAATAACCCATTAAAATGAAGTATTACTTACCAGGGATCACGTAAGGGCTGCTAGTTCCTGGGGGCTTGTTGTAAATGTCGATGAGTAGGCCGGGGTCGTTAGACTATGAACATATTAACCTAGCCGATTAATGATATAAAAGTCAAAGTCCCATATATACCTTATAGATACCCGGGATGCTCGCCGTTGTTGGCTTCTTGGTTGCCTTACCACCGATAACGTTGATCTGAGCGCATTCCATCTACAGCTTTCGCGTTAGCGCGGTCTGGACTCTGAATACCGGATAGGTTTTAACTCTATCGAGAACTGACATATAGTTGCGCGCCATTTTGTGACCTAGCGCCGTGGAGAGCTATCATCTCAGCGCGAAGAAGGTATTGTCCGTCCTCTATGCACTCGGGGATCTTAATTTGCTGGTTACCGCCGTTGCTAATGACGGTGTCGGTGCCCCATTTCCCATTGCTGTAGCCCTCCTCCTGGATTTTGAACCAGCCATCGCCGACACCACTGTCCTTAGTTGCGTCCGAGACCTTCTTGAGGTATGCCATAACAGGGCCTTTGTGCCCTGGGTCCATGACATCGTTGGCCCCAGCTGTTTTGCCGCCACGTTCGGGTTAGCGAGATTACTTCCGAGTTCTACTGAAACTCTCACATTGTAGGGTGTGGCGCCAGATAGCGCCCACGGTGTCGCCGGCCTTTACATCAATGATCTTGTCCGAAGGGGTAGTCGGATTGGGAGGGCCGTTGCATGCCAGGTTGTTGTTATTCACATCCGTTTGCGGCTAACACGTAACGTTAGGAGCCATCGAAACTAATATATTACCTGTAACGAGTAATTTAGAACGGGATTATACATACGCCATCATACGTGGGCGTTCGGATGGCATGTGACACGGCTAGGAGGCGTCAGAGTTCTCTTCAGAGATTAATCATCGTTAAAAGAGGAATACTCACGATACGTCTTTTCGTTTGTCTTGAGCTGACAGAAAATAGTATGACCGGATGCCACTGATGCTAAAACGGTGGCAGCTCCGAGACTTGAGAACTTCATTGTGATTTAATAATACGACTAGTCAACTATCGACAATCGCAAATCTTAGTTAAAGATATGATGCTAGGTACAGAAACTTCGAGGGAGACGGTCTATTTTGTATTTGATATTCTCTGCCATATATATATCACTACAGTTGCCCTAGAGCCTCCTTTTCTCCAGATTATCCCCGTTCCATCATATGCATACTCTATATAGTATCCACAGCTAGTCCGCACCATTCACGGCATCGAGAAAGAGTAGGCTAGGAGCACAAGGCCAGATTCTACTAGCTACGAGCCACGGGTACTGGCGAATGAGGTATCAGAGGGGGGAAACGAACGCGGCGTGAAAGCCTCCGTGGTAAATTCGGCAATTCATACTTAGCATAACCGCTTGCTATTGTTAATATATTCTCCTACAACATCAGCCAAACCTCTCACGTTCCCCGGGTTTATATATCTTCGGTTCGAGGTGAGAAGTAGGCATTTCGCTATCTCCCGTTCCCCGCGTTAGACGCACCCCAGATGCCAAGATTTCTTCGTCCGGGGATTTGTTACGTACGAAGCTGATTAAGGGGTTTCACAAATACACGTAGGGAGGACCATGACGATAAATTAATTTTAATTGCTTATAAATATTTAACTCTTACTTTTTAGAGGGATAATAAAATACCTAGCTGTGTCTTATTATATGGGCCTCAGAAGCTGAATCATCTCAAGATATTACCGGCGCTAGGTATCACGAAACGAAGCAAGTGCTTCGAAATCTAGAACTATATAAGATAATCAGCTTTAATATGCCATTACTATAGATTTAATAACTTATTTTACTTGTATAACTGTTTATAAAATAAAAAATAAAATTAGCTACTAACGTAGGCTAGTCGTGTCTCTATATTGCTTTTACATTTTAACATGTCGAAACCAGCTACCTATACTAAGTCCCGTTTCTAGTGTCAGCGAGTATGTTAATTTACTCCGCGGTAAAGCAATGCCGTCAATGGTGGACATGTTACAGATATATTTCTTATCTAGGTTTAATTGGCTGAGTGCTTTGCACCATTCCTCTAATGATATGTTTTGAGGCTCTTCGAGGACTTAGTTCGTTAATATAAGTGGGATATATGGCATTGTTGCACACCAGGGCATAATCGAGTTTATATTTCCCTCTTATAATAACAACTAGAATAACTTCCTTACCTTAGTAGACTAGCAATATTCTTGTTAATAGTCTTTAAGTTACATTTTTAGTTGTATCCGAGTCTTCTCTTAGGAAAAGCCTGCGCCGTATGAGAGCCAGAAAATTATAAACGTATGTTGATAATATAATTTGAATGATTTTCAATGAAATCAATGGTGTGTAACTCCGATAACACCTTAGAAAACAATGATATCACGTATTCTCAATATCGTATAACTATAGGTACCTATATAAGACAACTTTTTTCTTTTTCTTGAACAGGTCAATCTTACTGTACACATACCTACATGATCTGGTTTAACTGAATAGTTAACTTGAATGTATAACTACCTGTCTTACTTTATGAGATCCTCCAGAAACACGGGTCCCCTTTTCGTAAGCGCGGCCCGACCCGTAGGAGTGTCAAACGGGTGAGACGCGTTGCTAATAAAGACCATGATCCAAGGAAGTGTCAATCTTTGGTGAAACCATGAAGATTCTAAAAGTAAAATATTTTTTATATATAAATATTATATATAGGCATGAAGCTCATATCCTCGGACGTCGGTGAAGGAAAGCGAACCGTTCGGGGCTCCTATGTAAAGCAGGATTTGACCTGGCGTCTAATTTGAATACCATACCAAAATCATATTTCGGCCTTTCTTGAGAAGCTGTCTTTGATATAAGCCCGGAATAGCCCCTTTCGCCAACTCCATAACCATGTGGACCTGATCCTCATTCATTTCTCGGTAGGGCTTATGGGAGCCTCGTATCCGGTAGGCCTAGTATTGAGTAACGAATATGTAGGCCGTTCATACAAAACCTCGGTCTATCATCTGACTGGCGCATAGGATTTATCATAACCCCCCCTTCTTATTTTTTTTTATTTTTCCATTGACAAGAAGGTTTGGCTAGCCTTTATATATTCTTGATTTCTCTGCTCGGCGCTTCTCTATACGGCATAAATAAGCTCACTAGCGCCTTGCAATTTTAAGATGGTGGACCATTTGTGGTGCTATAAGTTTCCTATGCGGAATAGAGTAAGCGAGTAACGCGTTTGAAATTACCGCGTTCTTAAATCCATACGTAATAAGAATAGTAGGTTAGACGACTGGACACGAGACCGGAAAAAAAAAGTTCGGACAGCTCAAAGAGTGTCTGGGATCAAGTAGAGAAACCGGCCATGTCTTAACATACTACATATACGTATAATGACGTTCGAAGAGCCGGTCGCCACTTGGAGATGAAAGATCAGAAGATTTGCCGCCTTATGCGAGAATTTTGCATTTCAACGTTGCCTCTGAAATACCTAAACTGGGTCGGGTTCAGCAGACCATCGGTTGTAGTACTACGTCCGTGGTTTCTGGTAACATTACATTGAGCGTCCTGATGTGACAAGCCGTCGTACTTGTAGTTATTAATATTCGACTATCCTGGACTGGACGAGAATAGGGGGGTTCTGAGCAATTATCCTTATGTATGACTTTGAGCCTTGGAGGAATAAAATAAAATACTACTGTCTTGTCTAGTATTCTGCGATTAACGTACCGAGTTGTTCTCCGGATCGGACCGGATGGCCATTTCGGCAGGGACCAAAGAGCTGAGTCTTGAGATTTCTCTGACTTGATGGCAAGGCTTGAGCTGATAGGCTTGCCTGCATATCGCCTCCCTTCTAGGCTTCTACGACGCACCACATATGGCTGTGCTACGGAATACATAGTATGTATGTTAGGTACTATGTAGATAAAAGCCGAGGCTGCATCGAGTACGAGGTCTAGTGTTAGTGTAGGTGGTCTGGTAGTCTGATATTTAAGCTAGTACCTCCTGGGTCAGCGCCCCAGCAGACCGGCAGTCCCGGGTGAGTGGTTCGGTACTGTGCGATATTGCGCCGGTGATCGGCACGTGGAATTGATCGTTTTGATCGTATCGAGGTATGTGCGTATGGTATGTGCGTATTTCGTAAGCAGATTGGCAGATTGGCAGATACAGTCGATTTTCAACACTGTATGAGCACCTGGGCACTGTGTGATGGCCGGTGGATTCGGTGGAGCTGATGATCTAAGACAGTTATTAGGGGTCCATCGCACGGTCTGGCCTACTATGTACAATACTAAGGTACATATCTCAGCTCAATCGCCCCCACTTCCTAAAAACAGCGTTACAGACATGAGATCCCGCTCGCTTGCAGTTGATTTCCGAATGAGGTAGGCCATCCTTTTTTTGGTTGGTTCACCGGTTGGCTGGTTGGCTGGTTGGCTGGCCGACTGTGGAATACTCGACGACGTGCATTAAATAAAAATCATAGAAACTGGGTGGTCAGATGTAGGAGGTAAGTGTTGGCATTACATATTAGGTACAGATCCGTATGTATATATTGTGAGATGTATGTATTATTATCGCTTAGTGACGAGTTGCGATAACGGGCTATTTTGAGGGGTTAGGCAAAGTACGAGTCAGGCTCTCTCGACAGACCTGGAGTACCTAGGTAATGTATGTAGGCAACGAGGGGGAGGGGCATTAATGGTATGATTCGATGCGTGACTAAATCAAAAGTAATCTTATCGGGCTTATAAGAAAAAGACCCGGCTTCCAAGATTGAAAAATACCTAGGCAGCTAGGTTACCTAATTACGAATTGCATATTAGTAGGTATTTATACATAGTAAAATGAGGAGGTGCAAGTATGTAAAACGACAGTTATGACTCTCTGATGAGCATAGGATTGACAAGCGATGTGCAGCTAATGATCCAATAAGATGATGCGCATTTGAGGAAGTTTCTCGCGTGCGTAGCGGAAACGTACGACTCGGGACTCAACTATTTTTTATTAGCAGAATTAGGTACCTACTTACATACTATGTTAACGTCATGCAACTCCGCAAGTTTCAGATTGGCCTGGTCTTGTCCATACACTATATGAAAAAAAGGTTAGGCGCGGTACTTTTACGGTACATCCATACATACGTATTTCTATACCGGGTGCTAGGACCACGTTGGTGCGGTTTGCGGGAATCTTCCGGCCAGCAACCAATTCAGGAAGCTAGAGTCTATGTGATTGGTACGGCGTTAATATAGGCAGTGTCGACCTGTAACTGGCTAACTGGCACCTAAACAAGCCAATGCAGGTCAGCCAACCCATCTTCTAGCTAGCTCGTACATAATATTGGGATTGGACGTGTAATTCGCGGCATTTAGGTTTATCTTATTGGGGAAATCTTACTTTCCGTTACACATAGGCAAGAATTAGTTCCCCTTCGCAAATTATAATATCACGGAGAATTGATACGCGGAATCTGGCATAGGCGTGTCTGTTGTTGAATACTGAATACTGCTAACAATGGAATATCGGGTATCGATGAGGTATCAGTCAAGCTCAAAATCATGTATACTACGTATATACCCACAGTATGCATGTACATACCCTTGCTAGGCCGGTTTTCGCCCGCTTTGCTCCGCACGTACCAGACCTAGACTCTTGCTCTTGCTCTTTTTTTTCTTGAGCATTTTCTTTTCTCGCTAGGCTTGTACAACAGTAGATTTCCCCACTACTCTTACATCCAAATATTCAAATCGGACTTCTTTTTCATGAGAAGCGGGACACTAATAGGAAGAGAAGTATGTGTTTAGAACCATTATTAAGTTATTAGGCACTGAATGGGAAAGCTCCCACCTATACGAAGTAGTGAATATTATATAGAAGAGGCGACCATCGTTTGACAAGTCCACCACTCTCTTTATAAATTACCCAATTTTGGTACTTTGGGGTCGTCAATCTGCACAATGCATTGCCTGCATGTCTACAAGTCTACATGCTTGCTTACCGCCTTTTTTTCCTGGGTTGAACACCCCATGCTGCGATCTTGAAAGTAAACAGATCATGCGAATCTGACACCGACTACATACATACTATGTAGTACTCGGCAAACTATGTAAAGTCGTCACAGTTGCAACCTTGTAAAATATATAATAACAGAATATGTAAATTAATATGTATATATGTATACCTTACCTCATGTGGCAATCCTTTGCGTAATATGATGGATATGATGGATATCGAATAGAGGGAGCTCGGAAGCACGGACAATGGACCCCTAAAATTGAAGAGAGGGAAAAAAAAAAGTTTCTGGTTGGCTTCTTTTTATGGTAACGGCCAGACAAATTTTGGACGAGCCGTTGGAGCTAAACTTGAAGTTGATTGGTTTGATACTTCTAAACGGGGCAATAGATGTACAAGGGATTATCCTTGAATACAACGCTAGGGCCAAGAGGTACCTAGGTACATAATATACTTCTGCAGTAACAACCAGTCCCTCTCAATTCTTGTATGGGATTCGTAGCAGAATTCGAGTTCATCGTGCAAGTTCAAGCATGTCACGACCAAGTTCACCCCAATTTTTTTTCTTCCTTGTCCACTGCCTTGCTTGAAGTGGATCCCAAGATGCTTGTTCAGTACCGTTTGTACCTCTCTACCCCTGCACACAACCCCCCAGTGCCCGCCGTCCCATCAACCCCCCCCGAGTGAGGAACATCTCAGGTTTTTTTTTTTTTTTTTTTTTTTTTTTCCCCATCACGCATACACCCACTCAAAACATACATACAGTAGGCAACTTTTCTTAAGCCATCTCGCCGCCTTCCCTCCCCCAGTCCAACCGAAGCCACTTCTTTGCTTCTCCCTGCCTTCTATTCGTCAGTTTAACATCGCCGTCGCGATATCGTCGTTGTTTTTCCCACCGCCTTTCCTCGTTTCCCCCTCGCCTACCCGGTACTCGCATTTCTCGACCCCTACTACGATATCTTTATCTTCCCTAATTTTCCCTAATCCTATACCTAGGTCCCTTGTTTTACTCACCTCTCAACTCTTATCGTTGGGGTACTGTTTACGAGTTAGCTACAAACACTACGTTCTCTCAATGCAGCAGCAATCGATATAGAAGCCAATAACACAACATATCTGCGCCTTGCTTGATCCCCATCCTATCTGCCCACCATGCCGTACAATACTCGTCGCAAATCGCTATCCTTGCCGTCTCTTGGAATTCACATCCCAGTAAATCGATCCTCGCCTAATAACCACAGCATGGCATCTTCTAGATCATCATCTTCTGAGAGCTCGTCGCATCCGAATAAGAAGTTAAAACGATCTCACCACGATTCTGCACTCTCTTCGGCTGCACCTAGTTCAAAACGGATTGCTAGTCCTGTCAAGTATGACCGCACCCCGCCACCCTCGCCTGGTCTCCAAGTCTCTATTGAGATGGATGAGTCTGAGCTATCCGAACCGCTAGAGATCAAGAAAGTCGATTTAGAGGGTATAAACGATGAGATCGTTGAAGCTGTTATCGTACGATTAGAGGAGACTCGCAATCGACCTCACTTAGTCAAGGAGCTAGCTACCGCCCTCATGGACCAGGTCAAAATCGTTCAGCAGTAAGTTTAATCTACTTATTAGACTTTATCGTTTCATACCTAACTTGTTGGCTAACTTGTTTGCTAGATCCGCAAACCCTTGCGCTATCATTTCTTCTCGACTGTCTACATATTTAAAGCGATCATGTTGGTCCGCTGTTGCTCCTTGTCCTTTAGCTAAAGAGCTTGAGACTGTTCACCCGAGGCGCACGTACTTTTACCTGACCACATGTCCCCATTTACCTCTTCCAGACCCCACAGCCCAACGTGCCATTATTACACCATCACTATCAAGCTCGGCTTCCACATCTGAAGATGCCGATTGCGACCGAAGAAGAGAACTCAGCCTCTCACCTGAAGTTGATCTTTCGTCGCCCGAGTTCGATGATATGGATGAGGATATTCCCATGCCGGGGACCCCAATGGGTTCAGTGTCTGAGCGTCGTCGGTCCCTCAACGTGCCGCGCAACCCAAGGGGGGATGAGCCGCCTTTAGAAAAAGATGAAAAGGAATTCACACAGACAGCAGATGGGTTACAAAAACGAAAAGCTAGTGGTCACTTACTCCGGGTCGACCCCGCTGACCAAGTGCCGATAGATGATGGCATGCAAAATGAACAGCTCTTTGGCGAACCGCCTAGAACTCTTGCGCCGAGTCTGTTACCGCACATGGTATTCATGACAAGTCCTGCAATGCGACCGAGCATAATGCTACCTGTGAAAAAAGATACAGAAGCGGAAAACTGGACTAGACTAGACGCCATCCTTGACTGGGATAGAAGTCCCGAGACAGTCGAGCTGGATGAGTTAGATGGTTTACTCGACGACTACTGAATATCCTCAATTGGCCAATTTCTCCATCTTAATTCTTTATTTTATTGTTATTTGACGACAAGCTATCCGTGTAGCTGGCACGTACGTAGCTATGTATGATGAGATGGGAGACGGCCGCGTAAATGGTTCAAAAGGAGTTTGGCTGGGATGACGTTGGCGCTGCTGGGTTTCTCGCGTTCTGGTTCTGCATTTATTCCTCTCAGTTCATTTCGCCATTTATTCCCCTGTTACCTGTTAAATGGTTCAGCTTCTACTACTCACATACTTGGTTACTGGCTGGAGGGGAATGTACGAATATTATTTGAAGCGAGCGCGCTTAGATGGATGGCTGGGTCGCATGATGGCGACCTAAGGTATCCAGCGGACTGAAACGGCTGTCGGCGGTTAACAAAAAGATGTGCAGGGGGAGGGTAACATAGCGAAGGCCTTTGCCACTCGGTTGCCTGAAAAGGGAATCCATATGTACAATTAGAAGACCGAAAAAAGAGCCGCGAAAAATAAAAGGCTGGCTGGTTAGATGCGCTTTAGAAGCTCTAGTTAGACGGACCAGACTTAGGGCGCATTTGGAACAAAAGGAAAAAGGCGCCCAAAAATGAAATGAAATCCCCGTTCAAAAGTTTACTTTTATCAATGTTGATGCAATTTGTGATATTGGATCGTATTCCAGTGCGGGGTTTTCGGGTATATCGCTTGCAGGTATGGTACATATAATAGTGAGGCGATGACTCGATTGAAGATACAATGTTTATACACATGGAAACTTGTAGGTAATGTTGCATTATAAGTGATGTAGTAGAGTGTCCAAAAAGTTCTATGTAGTAGAATCTCTTCTACTAGGATGACTTTAATCATCCTTCTTAGGCTTGCCCTTGACGGATAGTAGCGACGACCACCAACTCGTGCTCGTCGTGGTCGAGTCCTGCTCCTCCTCGTTGCTGCTAAGGGTAGCAGCAGGAGCGGGAGCCGGCGCAGGGGTCGCACGCACGCGCATCTCAACGAGGACGTGGGTGCCAAATGTGGCAAAACCGGGACGCTCGAAACGCACAACCTCAAGACCGGGCACGGCGCGCTCGGCGGCACGCACAACGAGCTCCACGTCCCGGTTCCACCAGCACCCGAACCGCTCGAAGTGCTTGCGCGCGCTACGGTCCAGAAGCCCGTTTACGAGCTCGTACCAGCTACGTCCGTGCTCTAAGAGAATAATACGTCCGGTCTCGGGCTTAACGACCGCGGCCATGTTGGAGAGCAGGAGGACGGGATCTCGCACGCTGCAGAGTCCGAAGGTCTGGATTACGGTGTCGTATTTTGGGGGGGAGGAAGAAGAAGAAGAAGATGATGATGGTGATGGTGGGGGAGGTGGAAGGGATGTCTGCGCGTCGGCTTTGAGGAGCCGGAGGTGGTTGTTGGCTAGCGAGATGCCTTCTTCGCTATTATTATCTGCCGCCTTGGAGGCGAGTTTGGAGAATACTGGGTTCTTGGGGATTTGGTCCGCCATGAACGGTACGACTTGCCGGATCCGCGTCAGTGCGAGGTCTAGCATGGGTGGGGAGATATCTAGGCCGGTAAAGCTGAGTAGGGCATTTTCGTTTTGGGGTTGAACCCCTTTCGCCTTTACATTCTTGGGGTTCTCCTTCTCCTTCCCCTCCCCCTTTCTGGACCAGCTAAACCAGCTTGAATTTTCCTTCTCCTCGGTGGGTTCTAGGCCGGCGGTCACTGCGCTCCAATCGTAGTAGTCGAAGTTGCGACCGGCGCCAACGGCGACCTCGAGCACGTGTCCGCGGGCTAACTCGGAGCCGATCTGCCGCCGTAGCTTGGTGATACCGAAGCGCCACTCGGACTTGTCCAGATGCTGGTCGAACTCCCGGGGCGATTGGATGGTTGGCCGGCCTGTAGGCGTCTCGGGCTCTTGCCCGGGTGTCCAATGTTCGGGCGGCTGCGTCCTCCAGTAATACACTAGCGACGACGCGAAGAAACTCACGCACACCACCCCGGCGCCGGCACCGAAGAGAGGGAACCAGTAGTCGCGCAGTAACTCTGAGACTGGCCTCCTGTTATCTTGAGACCCCTTATCTTGAGACCCATTAGAGGACGAAGACGATGAAGAGGGGAAAGGCGTAGGTTTAGGGGTGGATTCTGGCGCTGGTTTTGGCTTCGGCTTAGTTGGTTGAAAGGGGAGCGGCTTTGGGGCTGCTCGTTGTTGCTTTTGTGGCGGCGGTGATGGTGACGGCGGCTTAGATGTAGCATATCGCCTACAGCCGCCATCAACCCATTTGAAGCTGTTTCCCCTTATTCTACAGTTACGCATTAGACTCCTCGTAGCGAGGTTATGCGGGTATATAGGCCGCATCGTAATCTGCTTAACTACCTAACCCTTGCCGTTGAGCGTACCTTAGTCCCGTCCCCGGCTTGGGGTATTGCCTTAAGGAGGTATATCAAGAAGAAGGAACTAAAGCGGCAGATACGCGATAGGCTACCGATCCATCCTACCAGCCTACGAGAGGCCGATGACCGTAGGACTTGCTTTCCCCCCCCTTAACCAAACGGTCGGTTGCTCCGGGCTAATGTTCCTGAATCTAGGAACGGGGCAGTTGTGATATCGATTGTAATGATATTCGGCCGATATGGAGCCGGTGACGCCAGTACATATCAATGTAGATCTGGTGAAAAGGGGGTCCAGTAGTGATCAAATGATCTCAACTCTCAAGACGGAACTTTTTTTTTGTGGTTTGATGATCTGATATTTTGGGGAAATAGATTTGGTACTTAGATACCTACATAGGTACATGTACACATTTCGGCTCGTTGCTTTTTGTATTGTACACTGTGCCGGGTAGGTGACTTTTTGCCACTGCAGGGTTTCTCCATCTAAATTGCGGGGTGTAAGATACATTGTGCTTACCTCATACTTAACGTTCATGCACCCTTGGAAGGCAGGAAGGGGGCTTCAAGAAAGCTTCGGCCATGCTGACGCAATGCAGCTACGATCAGAGATTACATGTAGCCACAATCGCACAATCGGAGCTTGACGCGGTTTCCATCTTCCATCAATCTTGGACGCGTCCATCTGAATTGAATTTAAAGTGTTATTTCTCAACTTCACATACTCAATGCTCATATTAGGTAATTCCCAATTTCCGATCATAGCACGTCAACTCGAATCCGATCGCGAGTATGGCGTCGCAACAAGACCTTCAGGAGCTCATTCGGCTTATGACTATCGGCATGAGAGTTCCTATGAAAGACGCTCTGGGTCGAATCAAAGAACTCCAAGCTAAAAACCTCCGTAGGTATGTACTAAATAGATACCAAGGTTGAGAACATGGCATTTATGGCATTCGTTAGATAATATGTAAATAACTAGTGCAGTATTCAACAGATAGCTGAGTGCCCCCTTTCGGACGTCACCGCTGCTATAAAGGACAACAGAGCTGCTCGATCCCTCCATAGTGCTTGTAAAGCCCGACTGAAGAATCCGACCGCACCATCGACGGCCAAGCGTGCTGGGTCTACCCTTGAAAACGCATCCAAACGTGCCAGGCAGTCGAATGAAATAGGTTACATTGATGGACCAGAGCCTCTTGCGCCGCACGAACTTGAAGCGTCATTCACCTTGCCTATAGAAACAGACGAGAAGATAATTGCCGATACCGTAATCTTGACGAACCGAGCCCCGCTTGTCCTTGCTTTTGCCGTAGAACTACTGCGATACACCATGCCAGAGCAACCTCCTTCGAGTCGCTTAAGTCTAGCTCAGGCGGTCGTGAGCGCCAACTCGAGGAGTAAAGCAGTCTCGATCGGTATAGAAAAGGGACCCAGCGCCGATGATCAGGGTTGGGGACATGGTCAGCCTAGGGTGAAAGTAATGGGCCGTGAAGTCGCAGTGTTGAAAAGAGGAGGTTACGAGTGGAAAGGGGACGAAAAGGTAGAAGACCATCCTAAGTCTGGAGATCCTATAGTTGGCAATGCAGGCACTCCACCAAGAGCTACAGAAACTGGTGTTAACCAAGATACATCATCAGGATCTCCTGTTGGTCCCGTATTGAACGCTTGGTCAGCTAGTCAACCCATCACTTTGAAAGGATCGACTTTCATAGTTCGCGCCACGCAAATCACGGGGCCTTCCCAGCGTCAATCGAGTATACAATCGCTATTTACGGCGGTGCCATCTTTACAAAATGCGACGCACAATGCTTGGGCGTATCGCGTTCAAGTACCGACAAATTTATTCGGAGCAACCACAATTAGAGAAGATTCGTTCGATGACGGTGAAAGCGGATGCGGTGACTTCTTGCTCAAGAACTTACGAGAAACAAATACGATTAATACGCTTGTGGTGATGACTCGCTGGTATGGGGGCATTATGCTTGGGCCTGATCGGTGGAGGATAATACGAAATTGCCTCAAGGACGCACTGGCAGAACGCCTCCGTGTTACGGGAGAGCAAGCTGCATTGGGTGGCGAGGCTGTGTGGGGGTTGGACCTTGAGGCCGCTAAAAATAAACCTGAAGCCGCTGGCTCGGCATCCAGTCGGTCTTACGAGGCAGGCGTAGTGGGAATGCCCATCCATAGACCAGAAGCCGCGAAGGCATATCTTTTCAAGAGCTTTGCCGCCAGAGTTGATAACCTTGAAGATGGCGGCGAAGGTGCTGATCCAGATGTTTCTGCAGATCACAAAGCAGAGTTGTCCACTTCTCGAATTTCAACTCGAACGAGCCAAACAGCAAAAAATACATCAAAACGGAAGACAGCTAGAGCGTTAGAGCAAGAGAAAGAAGAGAATGTCGCGAGGCTACTCGGCGCCATAAGACTTCTATTTGACAGCTGGGCAGGGCACCTCGGTACCAGCGAGCTTGACAGACGCGCATGGGGTTGGTATGTAGCAGTACGACCCGACGTTGAAAGTGGCCCTTCCGGCTGGGGGGCAAAGGGGCGTTTGAAGCTTGCCGACATTTTAGCTTTACGGCGAAAGGAGGTATAAAATAAGAATGCCCAATAAATGGAAATGATGGGGTCTTCAGCAGTAAGCGAAGTCCAAGGGTTGCCTTCGGAATAATGATCATATAGGAAACCCAGGCGACGACGTTCCTCGGGGGTTCGTCGCCCATGTCAAGAGCTATGCGTCTCAATAGAAAGAACTATTCGCCCAAAGACGGTTGAGGAATGCCCTAATGAGCAGTTCCATAGTCGCTTTAGCTCAGCAATTATGTGGGAGTAAGTATATTTATCTAGTATACGGCCCCTATTCAAGATGGTCGGGTAGTGATTGGTATTTATTAAGTCTTATATCGCTAACAATACCAAAACAGTTAATATATTAGCGTTCTACTTAGGTATCTTACGGACATATACACCTATATATCACGAGGCAGTTCCTAAGTAATTGATCATACGAGGCACCTTGTTTAGCGGGGTGCTAGGAAGAGGTAATGGCCCTCTCGTGCCGATGGTTTACAGTCTGGGTAGCGTAGATATTTACCTCTATATTTCCTTTACCTACCTAGGTACCTAGGCATGCAGTCACTCGCATGAAAGAATAAAATGAGCACCCAAAATAAAGACTAGATTTTATGTTAAAAGATACGCAGTAGGTGATATGGTATTGTCTTATGCTTCATTGTCCCGGCGTAATCCTACTGCTGACTTAGGTAGGTATCTTACTATACCAACTAAAATACTCATAAAATCCGTCTGCTCGTCCAAGCGTCCGCTCCAATTCCCATACGCCAAACGTTCTAACGCTTAAAGCATGATATTCGGTGCCGATACTCCTAACGCATGATATACGAAATCCTGTATAGGTATGCATTCAACACGCTTGCTTTGCTTGACCTCTTCCCGGGAAAAAGAGGTATTGATAGTGAGAAAATATTAAAACCGCCCGTCTGTAATGTCGTTGAAAATATCCCTCGTGATAAGGTTTCCACGCAGGAGCGCCCTCTCCGTGATCTTGCCTCTCTTGGCTCCGCTTTCTGGGTGTTGGAATTGATTCTCTTTTCCGTCGGGAGCGTAAGAGGCACGACCGCCGACGAAGCCCTTTTTCGGTACTTTCTTTGCCGGGGAAGACCGTTGTTGTTTTTGTGGACTCGTAAGGTCTACGATGCCACCCCCAGTCGTTGTAATCTGCGTACCCGTGCCCGACTCGTCGAAGAAGTGGCTTTCGAGCGCGTCAGCAGGCAAGTCGTACACCCAGTCGCGACTTTCCATAAGCCTGATAAAACGGCTCAGCATCTCTTGGTCTCCTGCGCCCTTTAGCGTGCCACGACTGCCTACGACGAGTAATTTAGTCTTTGCGCGCGTGAACGCGACGTTGATGCGCCGCCAATCCTTCAGCAGGTCACCGATATTGGAGCTCTCGTTGCTGCGCACTAGGCTTAGAATTACCACCTCTTTGTCACGTCCTTGGAACCGGTCCGCTGTATGTAATTCGATGCTGCTACCGTGCGCCCGTAGCCCGTGCTTTAGTAGCGAGAGTTGCGACCGGTAGTGTGTCATGACACCGATCTCGGTTGCCGGTACACCGGTTGCTAGCAGGGCGTCGACCAGCTGCACCACAACACGCGCTTCTATGGGATTAACGATACGATTTCCTTTAGCTTCCTCGCGCGACGAGGGTAGGGGGTCTGTGTTGACGAAGCGGACCCTAGCCTCAGGATCCAGAAGGTTGCGCAGCCAGCAACCGTCATTAGTCCATGCGGTACAGATGGACCGCGGTGTACCGGGGCGCATTATGGTGTCCGCATTATAGTGTTTCTGCCGTAAGTTATCTATGTGAGGTATATCGAGTTTCTGATGGCGGAGGTCCTCCGTGCCGCACTTAAGCCGACCTTCGTAGATGAGGGTGTTGCTGAGTGTCATAATATCCTCACACATGCGATACTGGTGTTCGAGATTCACCACCGAGTCTGGATGTGTGTCCGAAAGCAGTTTAAAGAGACTGACATCCAAGCCGCCGACACGAGCCTCCTCGTTCTGTACTAGAGGGGGTAACTGATTATGGTCTCCAACCAGAACGAATGTACGCGCCATGCGGATTGGTCCCAGACATATAGGTAATGTAATCTGGGATGCTTCGTCCACAATACAGTAGTCGAATGTTCGCTCATTGAATACCTGGTGATTGACCCCCAAACAAGTTGTCGCTACGATTGGTGTTTCGTGCCAAGCGCTTCGGATCTCGTCGAAGCTAGTCATTGGTTGTCCGGCGAGGATGGCGAAGTCCTGTACGTCAGGATGAACTTTGGCTGGTGCGCCGAGTCGTAGAACAGGTATCTTGTCGTCCTTCAGCTTGAGTAAGATATTGTCTACGGCGGAGTGCGTATATGAAGTTAGGAGGACACTTTTCCCTTGGCCAACTAGTGCGCGGATGATATGAGCAATCGTAGTAGTCTTGCCGGTACCGGGCATGCCCAAGACAAGTGCGTAGTCATTGGCGCCCATAACCTTCTCGATAGCCTTCTTCTGGTCAATATTCAAGCTCGCTTGGTCAGCAACTGTGTATTGCGTCGTTGATGCCTTGAACGTCGGTGGTGCGAGGTCAACTACGAGACGTCGGATTTCTCTCGATCCAAATACTCCATCTGCCATTACTTGAACTAGGTTGTTCCGGACGGTCGCCATGCCGCTGCTGAACTCATCCTTGTCAAGTCGGTATTTAACAGGTGCTCCTTTCATCTTACCCTGAGATTGAGCAGGCGTTGCTCCTTCAGGCGCTACATCCATAATACTGGCGAAAACTTGGTTATTTGATTCATCGAACCCTGGCCGACGTACACGAGCATTGTGAAGTCGACGGTCCACTGCGACACATATCTTTTCCTTTCGCACCGATATGACGTATCCAATTGCCAAAGCGAAGTGGCCCTGCTCGTCAGACACAACAATTGGCTCTCCTACCACGAGCTGAGAGTCTAGAAAAGAGAACCCGGAAGCAGGGCTCTCCTTGATAAACGTATACCGGAATCGGTTGATTCTTGGGTTGTTGGTATCCTCAACAGCGGAGCCCTCCTCGATAATAACGTTGGCAAAGCATCGTCCAAGCTTCTCCCTCTCCGTGCTTACCATGGTCCACAGCTCTCGGCGTAATTTCTGACTCTCCTTTTCTTCCTTTGTTAATAAATCTTCCCATTTTAAGAAGAATTCTTGGTGTGTCGGAGTTAGGTGTCGAACAATTTCATCAAACTTGGACTTCATCCCACTCGTCTCGTGATCGCCGTTGTCTGCAAGTTTGTGGTATATAAAACAAGATACCTTTGCGTAGCATTTATCACACGTGTTAGTGCTTCGCTTCATGGGCGGAAGTTGGACGCTGCGCTCTCGAATATAACACGCAAGTTGGTTTCGTTGCATAATCATATGGCGAAGCTCGTTACGGATTGTTGGGATTCGAATCGTCTGAGATGTTTCCATATAGTACAGAATACCATAAGCGATCTCAACATCGTAACGATCTGACAACAGAAGGTTGTATAAAGATGTTTGCGCTTGGTGGTTGCTTGTAGCATTATGGCCCGTTTTCACTTCAAAAGGCACCGTCAAGGTACGCCGTTGAGCGCCGTCTTTCATAGTTATCTGGACCGTGGCATCGATGTTACCCTTCAGCCCGTACATTGGAGACCAAACGTGCTCTTCAACATCGAGGAGCTTCGTAACGCACATGTTTGCCTTCTCGCCGTTCCGACCTTGTACAACAGCATCGGGCTAGTAAATCAGCAAAGACGTCCCTTGGCATTGGATAATGGGAAAGCATACCTTTGGAAAACGAGTTACGAACGCCGAGGCCCAACTCCTCAACTCGGGCATTTTTGACCTGAGATGTTCGCGGGCATCGCTAATGGAAACCTTAATCGTATATAAGTCTTCCACGTGCTTTTCTGTAATGTCACAAATAACACTATCTAGGAATTGCGGAGTCCATTTGTTAGACATGAGTGCCTCCTGGAAGATCTCGTGTAGTAAAGTTCCGTATACCAGAGGCGGAGTCTTGTCACTAGAGGCTTTGACGCGATCCTGGAGGACAGCTCGGCGCATGCAGGTAAAGCTGTCTGCTACAACCGTGGCTGATATTAATTGATCCGGGTGGAGGATAAGGATGTTCTGGGAGTTATCTATGATGCATTGCCCAGTAGGTTCAAACTGGCCTATTATGTGGACGTGGGACTTCGGGCTCGCAGGAGTATCTACCCAATCACCTCGAAGATGAACAGTTTTCATAATATTACTTCGATCGACTTGGACAAATAGAATCTGAAAGTGTTAGTTATTATATGACCAGGGCGCTACTTGCATAGATACTTACCTTTTCTATTGACTCACGTCCGTAGTCATCGACATATTGGCTTTCAAGAACCTTTGTTACCAGGTATCTCTGAATTGTCTTGGGCTTATTGGCTACCTACAGATATTCTTAGCAACCAAATTCAATTCACCCCTATTATCGCCCACGTACAGGTAACGATCCATCCATCTGCTTAGAGGCTGATTGCGTAGCGGCCATCTCAGCAGCGTCGAAATCAAAATCGCCCCCAAAATCATCGCCGTAAATGTCCTCAGCAAGGTCATCAGATGTAGTGGTTGGGTTTTTCTGTGCGGCAATACCGGGCTGGAGTAGCGTGTGGGTCTCGTCAATTTGTGTTATCAAGTCTTCAGCGGCAGCAATTATGTCGTCGTCCATATCATTAAACTCGTCGTCGAATGGCTCAGGCTCTCGGCTGGGCTGCTGATCCCGGGCTTGTCCAGTATCTGCTAGTGGTACCGCCGATTCTTTTACGGGCTCCCCGCACGACTGTCCTATACTGGCACTGAGTTCCATAAGTGTATCATCATCAAAATCGTCGTCCCCGTAATCCGATGAATTGCCTACCAACGTTCCTTCCAGCTCCAAATTTTCCGCCGTTGGTATACTTTTCGGAGCAAATACCGGAGGGGAAGGCCTCGAAGAAATCTTTCGTCTGGTGGGCGAACTGGGAAGCTGTGCTACCGGCTGAGAAGACTTTTTCTTGCGCGAAGGGGACTCTAGCGCGTCTTGACGAGCCTGAATCGCTTTTGATCTGTTGAGTTCCCCCGTCACACTCTGCAGCAAGGCGTTAACCATGGATGACTTCGAGCTACGACTCGGGCTCTCTTCGACATTGATTTCTACTGGCTTTGCGGCTTCTGCCCGTTCAACCCTTCGACGTTTGGGCCAACTCTCCCCACAGCTGATAGCCCTTCGTAGTCCACCCTCGCCTGCTATCCTCGATGGTCGAGGTGACGATGAGACCATGATTTGGGCTAAGGTGGAATTCATAACCCCAGGCGGTGCGACGGTTTTAGATCCATTAGAAGAGAATCGATCCCACAATTCCAGTGCAGGGTCGGCGTGAGGGGACTTAAGCGCTCGCGACAATTTTTCGACATTTACAGCTGGGATACGAGATTTCGAGTGGGACGCGGGTGACGATACGGGCGACGAACTCCGTGCTCGCTTCTTCCCTCTCTTGCCTGGCATTACCGGGGAGAGCTTTAGCCGGTGCTGTATATCTTCCTTTGTATCCCAACCAATCTTCTCACTAGGAGAACCCTCCTCTTCCTCCTCGGCCTCGACTGTTCCAACGAGATCTTGCCATGCTAGCCGATTCACGGGTGTAGTCGCACATTGTGCGGGGAGGCTAGCCGTCTCCTCAACTTGAACTACTGAGTCGGTGCCAGCATTTGGAGCTGTTTTGACGCAGACGGTAGATACGTCGGCCTCCTGGTCATTGGTTTTGGTAAGATTCGAACGTTTGAAGGCATTGAGCTTATTCTTGGTAACTTCGGAGATGGGCTGAAGTGGCTTAGAGACTGGATTTCGCGTGGTTCGAGTAGCGGTTGAATGGCTTACGGTTGAATGGCTTCTGGTTTTGCTCCATTGCTGGCGGGTCTATAAAATCCAGTCAGGCTTTTATTAAATAGATGATATTGACGATTCAATGCAATAGCTATTATAAAAATGTCGACATACTTTAGAAGAGCCATTCTGTTCCGAGAAGGATTTCTGGAGGGGCATGGTGGTAATATTTTGGTGGATTTTATTTGATCATAATTCGTCTTTAACAGATCTTGATCCAATGTCCAATGGTCAATGGTAATAAATAGGGAGGGAGACTGGAGGAATGACAAAAAATTGGATGTTGGCAGTAGAGAATAAGGTCCTAGCTTCGAGGGTTAAAGTCCTTTGTATAGCTAGTTGGAGGGGTGCGAGAAGTTGAATAGCAAAGCAATGAATTGTATTGAATTGTATTGAATTGAATTGGATGGATAAGACGCGTCGCCAAAGCGCGTCGCGATGGAACTTTGAACTTTGAAACCCTGCACATCCAAAATAATGGAACAGCCACGGATCTTATTGCCCCACTACCGTACCTTAATATCTGTGGCTAAGGTAGATTAGTGGGCCAATGACGTTAATTTCATACATCCACTAAGGCAAGTAATATGTGGCCTAAGCTCCTAAGCTTAGGTACGTATGTACATGCTTCAAGCTTCCAATTCATTCCCTGCTTTCCCCACCAAATACTAAATACTTCAGTTTGCAGTCTTATGATTCTCATTCTCAATTTCAAGAACTCAAGACACTGAGTTCAGATGACAGACTCTGAACTCGGGTAGACCGACAACCAACAGATAGTTCGAAAGACTTACAAATGCAACAACACAATGTCGTCTAATAACGGCACTGACCCTCCTTTCGATGATGGCTCATCAACTGACCTCACTACCAACCCTCCTTGGCCATTCCTAAGTCGGTTCCAACAGACGCAAATCGAAAGGAGGTACTTCGAGGATGGCGCAACTATACATTTTGAAAGATTACCGCGCTTACCGTTCTGGGCACCCCTTTTTCTTATGAAGGATTCTTTTCGTGTCGTCTACGTTACCGGCAAGACTGTCCAAGCGGCTAAGATGTCCCAGCGTCGCTTGACTGCTGACGAGGTTAACGCTACTAGTGAGGCCGCCGCCAACTCAGCCCGTTACCTTCCTTGGATTCATCCTGTTTCCTTGATAGCAGCTTCTACTATATGTTGGAGGACAAGAAAAACCTTCAGGTTTCCTCTCTACCAGCCAAAGAAAAGACAATTTAATCCTCGTATCTTTCCCACCAAACGTCTTCCCGTTTTTACGGGCGATAGGGCTGTCGTCGCCTGGCATGTGACTCGGTTCTTCTGCTGGTTCCCTGTAACCCTAATCGGATCCCTCATTTTCTTTACCTCTCTAGCAGAATCATCATATGAAGCGCGCTTATCCCGGGACCCGCGCCTAAAGAACTGGCTTGCAGATGTTAAAAAAAATCATATTAACAGGCTTGCTCATATGCAGCGGGAGAATCAGGGACCACAGCGAAACTTTCCAGCACTTCCGGATCCCGTTTCACAGTCTCCACGTGATAAGTATCCTTCAGACTCGGGAAATGAAGTACCCCGAGAATATGGACATGACACCTTTACTGGTCAGTCAGAAAGTAGCCCCAACGGATTAGCCTCGGAAGCCAGCAGGAGTCCATCAACATCCTCCTCTCAATCATATTGGGGCAGAGGAACCCAGTCGCAAGCGCAGCCGAGTAAGTCTCAGGGCATGGTATACTCGGATTCAAGTTCGCAACATTCAGAAGACGACTTGGATCTGTTTGATGACGACGATGCTTCGCCAGTCCCAGCCGCATTAAGGAAGGCAGAAGCGCAGCAAACTCGTGACGCCCAGGGTGGCTCTGCTTGGGACCGTCTTAGACAGCAGGCACAATCCGGAGCTGCCCAATGGGCTCGGGGAGATTCATCCGGCCAGGAAAGAGGCTGGGGCCGACTGCGGCAGGATAAGACGCAAAATCCCCAGGATAATCAGCCAAGGACAGAGGGCTTCGCATACACGAAAGAAGACGAGTACAAAGAAGAAAAGACCTATGAGAAAGAGCAAGCTCAGAAAGAATTCGATGCATTACTAGAAGCCGAGAGACGTGGCGGGTCGAACAGAGGGTAGGACGGGGAACATGGGTCAACGGCGGATTTGACCTTGGTAAACAATTATGGACGGAGTTGGGATAGCTTAGAAGATAAGGTAGGAACTAAAAGCTTGTATAATACTAGGCAGGCAAATATGTCAGAAAATAAGTGAGCAATTCTGCTGTTATCGATGTTATGGTTGTTATGGTCTTTGACGATAGGCGCCTACTTTAAGCTACTAATTTCATATTGGGAAATTCCGCAACGACCTATACAATATCAATCAACTATATTCCTTGTGTCCCCCGTGCATATTCTTGGAGAGAATAAAGGTTACTCGGGGATTTCGAGTCCTTTAGTGCCCAAGGTTAAGTAGGTACCTACATATTAGGTACCTAGGTACATATCCGTATCTTCGCTCCCCCCTTTTCTTTTCTCCACTTTTATTCATCTTGAGTCATTTCTATATCCTTTCCCCCAAAGAGAGCAATAGAGATTAATACCTAGATTACATCCACTATAGTGCTACGTTTCGGTGTGTATTTTCTATATTTCCAAGCATCCATTGATGTATTCGAATCCATTTACCAAGTATCGATGTATGAATTGGAGTTTAAAAGAATTACCTACCTGTTACCTGAGGTACCCAGGTAAGTTCATATGTAGCTCTATACCAAACTACATTTTTTCCCCATTGTTAATCCACTTTGTCAGCCATTTAATGTTGAATAAGTACGTTACACTTTTGTAATTCTTATATTTGCCCTTGTTACTCTTAAACAAATCCTTTCGGCTGGCTTTTAGTCAAAGAAATAACTATGCTATTGACTCAAACCCCTGGGACTATTTCTTTGTACTCCTTATATAAGAATAATTTCCATATCAATAACATGGGCTCCTATAAGAACCTACCTAATCTTATCCCTTAAGTCTGAATTAGGTAGTTTAATGAACAGCCGACAACAGCAACACAGCGAGCAAACTAACTGCGAATCGCCTGCTTATTCGGGCGAATTCTGTAAGTAACCCTAAGGTTGATTCCGTACGGTAAACTCGAAAATTTAGGTACACACCGAGGAGGCGTTCCATTCAAGTTTGATCCGTTAACTTGTTACGCCAATATATTTACGACTCTTAAGTAATATTAAATCGATCAGAATCGCCAACACTTCCATTGTTCTTCGTAAGGTCCGATCCACGACAAAAGCTAATTATTTTAGACACCAGTCAAGCTTTCTAATTCATCCTACTATATCATTCTTGGTAACATTCATCCATCTTCTAAGATGTGCCAGCAGTATTTACTGAAGTTCAAGGCTTGCGGGCATTTTGAGAGAGATGAGGAACGTATCTATTGCGACCTATACGACTGTTCCTTTCCCGACAGCTGTCTACAACGTTTCGAGGCCGATATCATCCGAGAATTTACCCCTGGGGACAGTCAATGTTATAGGTGCCTCTATCGCGAATACTTGGATGCGCAATGGGATCGTATCGTAAGCACAAATATGGACGACACACGACTCGCTTTTATTATGGCGAGAGAATGCCTTTTCTCTTTCAACTTCGTCACAATGGAACATCTACAACAAGTCCAGCACCTATTAACTCATACATACATTTCCCAAGGTATCGTAATAGATGTACGACTAGTACTGACTATGATGGGCTACAAAAATGCGGAGCTCGAGACCAAGGTTAATGTTGATGACCAAGATACTTGTACAGGTGAACTTTCACCTATTCCAACGCTAGAAGACTACATGCTCCAATTCGCACCTACCCCAATAGCGGACCCTGAGCTCCTAGCTGCAAATGTCCCTGAAAATGCCGTACCTACACCCGCACAGGACCCAGAGGCAAATCAGTATAGTTATGAAACGCCTTTGAATTACCCGCCGACTCCCATGCCGACTCCTTGGTCTATGGGAATGCCGGAAATGTAATCGCATAGGTGAGATCGGATTACCTCGAGAATAAGTATACGGGTAAGGAGGCCTGCCTGAGAATAATGGATAATATGCATTGATGCTCATGACATGAACTCTTATACAATACGTAGGTATGCTTCCCTGTACGAGTTTATTGGGTATTTAAGGCAATTACAACAGTAGCAGGCTGCTGTTGCACATCAGGTTTAGCAGAGCAGTGAAAGGGGGAAGATTGATATAGCAGCATCTAAGTAGATAGTCATTACGAAATATACATCCTTAATTATCAAATTTCATAATCTCTATAATAGGTACTTATAATTAGGAGAAATTTACAATAGCTTTATCGTAAACGATTGAAAAAATACGCAATAAAGTAGTTGATATCCCTTGGGTTTCCGTGTTAAATCATCAACCATCATCAGTTTCTACACCCAAGGAGGTTCGCTTCAAAGGGATAATGAAAAAACATGGTAATTGCCTAGCAAATCCTTTAAGATATCTACCGAAGTCTTTAGCTTGCAAATCTAAAATCCAGTCTCTTGCTTCCTTCATCTTTTGTATTTTCGCGGTACTCATTTTGCTCCTATAAACCATTAGAATCACAACAAGCCAGGGTTACTTGGAACGTGACTTACATCCGGGCTCATTGCGTTCCATATCCTATCTCTACGCTTATTCTGAAATATATAGTATAGCTTTACGGCTATATATATGAAAATATTCAAACAGTTAATTCCAATAAGTACTCTATTTCCACGACGGTCTAGAAAGTGTAAGTTATTGGCAAATCGTGGATCAATAAACACAACGGAATAGACTCACAGAGTGGCTTGTCGTCGTCACGATAAATGTTTGCACTTATAATGGACTGAAGCTGAACACAAATGCTTTGGAAGATTAGCCTCTTGATTTGTTTGTAATAGGTTAAGACTGACTTATATACTGCAGCAGAAACTGTTCTAGTGCGGACAGTGTTGGAGTTCCGACTACTCCAACCGACTTGCATGGCATGTGCTTTGAAGAATTTAGCAAAGAGGCCTTAGAATCTATAGCTGGATGGTCTTACGCGATGGATGTGCTAGTAGAACGGTTACAAGTGCATACGAGCCCCAACGCGAGGTGTGTTGTGGTAGTAAAGCTAACGCCACTACGCATGGGAGAGTCCAAACTTCCACAAGAAGACCTAGTAGAGCACGTTGATTGATAACCTCGGACAGGTAAGTCAATACCAACATCTAGAACATGTCAGCACGAAAATATAGCATAGGGATGGGCAGTTTTATGGCCCTTACGTTGGCGGTTGATATTACCGTCGCCGGGATAGTTAAGAGGTTTGTATTGAAAGTATCGAATCCTAGGGCTCGAAGAGTCAACGTCAAGTATTGTCCAGGAGGGCCGGATGGGATGCTGAAAGTCAACCCGATGATGTATATCGGCCAAAGGTGATAGTCTGCCAAGGATTTCCATAACATTTTAAAGGTGATGCCCTGCCGGTTGTGCATGTCTCCTTTTGACGGATCATCTCGCAAAATGCGGTTTACGAGAATCTTCTCCTCTCGTTCGGTAAACCAACCATTCGGACGGTACCAAGCCTTAGTTTGTGTTGGAGATGGCGCCATCATGAACCAAGACCATATACCAATCGCAAGAGTCAAGATACCCTCGATTAGGAATCTAGCGAATGTGTTAATGCTATCTTTATGCTATCAATGATAGATTTTCTTACAACCAGCGCCAGCCTTCATAGCCATGATAGCCTCTGAGACGTAGAAGACCGTACGCAAGTAAGGGTGCGATCACATCCGTTAATTGATTCGCCATCCAGAATAAGGCTAAACGAAAAGGAAGTTCGGTTCCCTTGAAGAAATAAGACTAAAGATAATGTAAGTGTTTAGGTCTGCTTGGAATTATCACCGGTAACGCACCAAATAGAGAATTAGGTCTGGAATAAAACCGCCTTGTAAGAGACCTAAGAGGGCACGGCAAGCTAGGAACGACGAACGGCCCCGAAGCCAAAATTGGCAACCAGCCACGACGCTCCATAAGACCATCTGGATTGGAATCTGGGAAATGTGAATAGAGCATCCTAAAGAAATATAATATATAGAAGGATATTTCATACCCAACGATCAGGTCCTATGGAATATTAGTTATCAAGCCTAACATTTATGGATAGCAAACGTAGTAAATAACGTACCAATTTTCTTACTAACTAGTTGCGAAGGTAATTCGGCAAGCAAGAAAGACACCAATCGTACTGTGCTCCCATAGTTGTAATCTGAAGAAGCGAATGGTTAGATATGAAGCAAAATCCCGATTTACGTATCTGGATCTTACCATTTGTCGTGAAGCCCATGTCATCCAAGAAATTGTCAGTGTTAGCCTGGCCAAGATTACTCCTATCCAGGTCCAGAGCGAAGAAAGCAATACAAGCCCACGCGGTCACCTTCCAGTCGATCTTCTTGACGAGTTTCTAAACATATAACCATAAGTAGGAGTCAACTTCTGTTGGAACGGGATGGTTATACCTCCTCTTCCCCCCATGTCCACTTAAAAGACGGGTCGAATCGATGAAGGTTCTCGTATTTAGGGCTCGGCTTGAATTGCTCGGCTTTCACCGGATCGTCAAATATAGACGGCTGCGTAGCGATATCTTCAGATCTATGTTTCTTAACTTTTCTTCTGAAGAGGCTAAGTAGCGGGTGCCGAGAGGGGGGGTGTTCTGCTGCTGTGGCTTCGACGATCCCCTTCGATGGCGATTTTTCTTGGTCTGATTCATTGAGTCCATCCCTGGAAGAGCTGGCTTTGTTTGAAGCAGCATAAATAGTGACTCCATCGTTTTTGGTTGCCATATTGTCGCCCAAGGCCAATTAAGCTAAAGGTATAGGTTCTCATGAACTATCTCCCCTGAGCCAAAGATATGTAGATCTAGTACCTAGCCATCTTATCAATCGCCGATTTCGTCGCCAACATCGAGAATCGTCATTTTGGTTGTACTTGCACGATTGCCCTAGCTTATACCACTGTAACCCACTACTCGCTTTCTGTATAGCCCCCCGTCGTGGGTTATAGCAGCTATCGATGGTAACATCCCCACGCTACGTGACGAAATAAAATAATAATAGACGACTGATTGAGCAACCGCGTTCGAAGTATTTCAAAGCAATTGGATGTAGGGTAGTATATTTGTCTTGGCTGTATTGACGTGCTCACTTAGTTGGAGATGCATCCATCGTTGGAATCGCATCATATGGGGAATCGATGAGGAATATGCGGGGGTCAAACATAGTATCAGATAACGCGGTCGAAGCCAACATCGAAGTAAGATATATAGTCGACGCGTCAACCTTTTGACGAGAGGATTGTGCAAGTCAATTCATCCAACCGCATTCATAATGGCGCCCTCAGTCGCAGACGTATTGCCAAGCGCATCCGAACTAAAGGAGAAGGCAGAGCAGAAGCTCAACAAGGCTTATGACGCAAAGCAACACGCCTCAGTAAGGGATTACATTGAAATGTGACCATGAATATAAGCTAAGCCATTTAAAAGTACAAGTACACTAACTACTTGCCTGTGTACGATGAATCGACGACATTCCCGCCAACGGAGCCCTTCGAGTTCGTCGACCGGGGCCTCCTAGCGGACAAAGCCAAGCCTCATCTACTCGGGCTCAAGGACCCAAACGTTGTCGTCACCAAGCTTACTCCTCGCGTCGGCACAGAGATCACTGGTCTGCAGTTGTCCGAGTTGACGGACGAGCAAAAGAATGAGCTAGCTTTGCTAATTGCCGAAAGGGGTGTGGTTGTGTTTCGCGGCCAGAACTCGATTACATGTTCACGTAAGTACCTAAATCAGTGCTTCTGCACTCCTGCGTGCTATTCATTAACGTCAAATAGCCCGTCGGAGCTCATGTCGACGGGGCCATTGAATTTCACAATATCTATCTTGGACCAGACAACCTGTACAGAACCCAACGCCGCTTGGAGCGCTTGACTACTACCGGGTACCACTCGGACGTCTCATATGGTAATTGTTTAAACCATCTAATAATATTACTAGATCTCTATAGTATATCTTAAGACTGACCTTATTATCTACAATTACAGAGCACCAGCCCCCTGGAATCACACTTCTTACGCTGCTGGCGGTGCCCTCTACCGGGGGTGACACTGCATGGACTTCTCAGGTCGCGGCATACGAGAGACTTTCGGAACCGATCAAGGCATTGCTAGAGGGCCTACGGGCTGAACACAGCGGGTATCCCCAAGCCGAGGGTGCTCGTCGCGACGGCAAATTCGTTCGTCGCGAACCTGTTAAGTCGGACCACCCGATCGTAAGGGTACACCCGGTAAGCATACAATTTACAGCTTTACATTTTAGATAAAGGTAATCTAACCTTCATTTTCCAGGTCACCGGTCAGAAAGCACTATTTGTAAACCCGGGGTTTACGAAGAAGATCATAGGGTTGAAAACCGAGGAGTCCGACGCGATTCTCCAGTTGCTCTTCAAGGTCCGTTCCTCCGAGTATAGATTTACTTGGCATAGAGTATTGTCTAACAATGTAATTCAATAGCACATCTCCCAAAGCGCGGATATCCAAGTCCGCGTGAAGTGGGACGATCAGACAGTGTCGCTCTGGGACAATAGGGTTACAGCTCACACTGCTATCTCCGACTACGATGTACATAACGAGGAAGAAGGCTTGCGTCACGGGTTCCGTATTACTACCCTTGCCGAACGTCCGGTAGGGGTCAACGGGTTAGAGACAGTTTGGTAAATTCGTAGGACTGATGCTTTAGCAGAGACTATTCTTTAGGTACCTAGTTAACATGATTTGAAATTAAACACATGAACCTTCAATGTTCAATTCTTTCCCTTTCCTTCGCTTTGACATGCTCCCCCTGTTACGTCGTTTCGAATATATATCTTCAACGACTCTAGGCCCGCCAACGTACGTTTATCAGGGTTCATGATTTTGAAGTCGTGTTCGGTGTAATCCTCCCACATTTCTCTGGTCCGCGGGGTCTCCGCGTTAGAAGGGTATGGCTGTCTACGTTGAAAGACTTCAAAAGCGACCGTGTCAGCATGTGTTCGTGCACCGTGAGTGGTGTTATTCAGGACGTGAGTGCGGCCATTCCCAATGATCATAGCTGGTCTCGCGATGTCGGCAATAATTTCGCTCATGGGGAAGGTTGGGTAGCAGAAGAAGACGACCGAATCGTCAGAAATCTCGCTGAAGCCTCCAGCACCATGCTCACCGACGACAGATATCCCTAAACTTTTCAGGAGAGCTTTACTTGTATGACTATAATCCGGGTCCTGGGCAAAAATCTCTACGTCAGCGGCTGTTGTCGAACGGAATGCGGCCCCTATCGTCAATGCGACCGCGTGCTGCTTCATGTTAAATTCCTTATTGGCCGTATCGGAACCATGAGGTGTATAACGGCTGTCATAGCGGGACATAGGAGCCATATCCCCCAAGGCAAAGCACACAACTTTGTTAACTTTCCTAAAGCCTTTCTGGAAAGCAAGCCTATTTTTGAACCAGGTGCACGTCGAAGACTGTTCCCACACCTGCTGTATCTCTTTAAACTGGTCGTCTAAAGGGTGCTGTTCGTCGGCAGTGAAGTTGTTAAATGCCTGGTTTTTCCATGCAATCATGTAGGAATAATAAGGAAAGGAGTGCGGAAGAATTCGTCGGAAGAAGACGTCTGAGGACTGCATCGTGACCATGTACCAGTAGTTTTGGAATTCGACAAACGGTTTCCTAATCCACCAAGAGTACATCTTTGTTAGCCTGAAGGAACGAGTGCATATGTAGATGGCACCAGGAACTACCATACAGGATCCGATATCCCAAACATCGGATTTCTAATAGAAACCACCGACCCATCAACACGACGAATATTAAACGATGGCTGAGTTCGCCAGTGCATAAGCTCGTGCTCGATCCGTTCGAAATCACTCCTTATCCAGATTTGCTTGCCAGAATCATACAAATCTGCTATCTTCTGCGTATTCTCGATGACTTGAATAGGGGGGAACTGTGGCAGCTCCGGGGTATCGTCCGACTGGTTTGCAGGGTCCATTTCGGGTGCAAAGAACAATTAATCTCTTATTGCTTTGATCCTTCAGTAATGTTCTGCGACTGATCTTGATTCCGTATAATATCTATCCAATAGGCCTTTCCCACCGATTATAATATTAGTATTTATAGCCGGATTGAGGTGACTCACGGCTTCAATGAGTTTGATGCCAAGCAGGTATACAGATAAATTTCACCAAAGATGCAGCTTGCCAAGATTTCACCCCCTATTTAGTTTCTTCGGCCCGTTTGAAATCATAATCGTAGGTATTTAAATTATAAAGGCTGCGTTTGTGCACACATATCCATTTCTTGCGATACAACCGTCACCTTAACTCTGGCACTATATTCTTCTTATCTTCAAGCCTCTCTCATAAAACTCTCGCGGCTTGCTGTAGTTTGATTCTACCATGTCGCTGGCCCAAATTTCTCGCCCTCTGGTACTGTCTTAAGCCACCCCGTGTACGATGCGTCCTATTTGTCTTGATTAGCAACCGTATGAGCCAAACCCAACATTGCACAATCATGTTAGCTTGTTGTGGACTTACAATTGTATTGAATACATCCACATTGCCCCACCACTGAGGAATGGTAACTCCCGGAAGAGTTATCGCGAAAAAGATGACGATGGTCGACAAGATAAGCCCCGCGTCGAGAGCGGCAGCTGTGACATAGTTGTACGTTCTCCACCAGCCGCCAAATTTCTTCCGTATGGCATAATTAAAGATCAAGCCGAAGATTGCCCATGATGAAAAGCTGATCGGCGTGGCTGGCGGCAACCATGCCATAGCTCCAAACATGATCGGCGCGTGGAGGTGGCGTGCGAAGCCAATCTTCAACTTACGGCTAAGAAACCACAGTATAACCGGGAATCCAGCCCCGATAAGCCAGAACCAGTTGAAGTTCACGTACATAGATCCAGGGCCAAACATGCGTTCCGGGCCTAGGACTCCCCACACAATTGACGACGAGAAGAAAGCTCGCCCATTAGGACAGCTGAAATGACTGGGTTGAGTACTACGAACACGTTAGCTTCCTGGCTTGCTAGACATACATGACTTCATGTGGTATAACTCACATAGAGCAAACATCAGGGATAGCTCCTAACGTCCAATTCATCACCGCGATCTGGACGAATACGGCCCATATACTCGCTATGACCTGGCACCAAAAGGTGACCCTAGGCGGAATTTTCATGTAATGAGCTGTCTTGAGGTCGGTGCTCTACTCTGTATTAGTAATTTAAGCCAACTCTTAAACGGACTTCACATAGGTTGTTATATATCGAAAGGCCAATGGCCCTCGTAAGCGAAAGAAATTGGTGGAAGGTAAGTGAGGAAATCCTTTTACGTACATATGTCTGAGCCTGCCCTAACGTGATTGTACTGAAGACTTTAAAGACCATCACTGCAATAGGACGACCTGGGAATATGAAGCCAGCTATAAATGGCGAAATTACGTTTAGAGACAACTGGATAGTTGAAACGGCCATTACCATGCATGTAGGGATCACGAACACAAGTGCTAGGATGACGGAAACGAAGAACCCCCACCAAGGGAGTTGAGAATCGTACGCCAGCACGGTTGCAAGTCCGAATGCGATGGAGACTATTAGAAGTGCGTAATACCACCATTCGGGTGCCTCGCGGTACTTTTTCATCATTTTGAGATGAATGTCGGGTTCCTGATTGCGCGCAGTCTTGAAACGATACCAGATCTCCTTTCCGTGGAAGAGCGCAGTGTGTACAAGCGCCGCCGTCAATGCGGCGAAGGAAAGCCCATAGTTCAGGGCCAATGATGGGGATAGGAATAGCGGCGAATAATTGTGGTACTTGTCAGGGTCAAGAGTGAAACTATCTCCGAGAATCTTCGAGACGTTGTATGCGCTCTGCGTATTGTCGTAAGTCTGCGATGTCACGAGAGGAAGATAATCGGAGTAACTACAGGCCCATTAGAAATAGTCTTTACCTGCGAATCCTCTAATCCACGCCGAAAAAATCGAAGGCAACGTAGACTTACAGGGAACCAGTATACGCCATACCGATACACGGAATAAGGACGAAGAAGAAAAGACCAATTAGAGTATTAACATGAGCATACGTCGGGGCTAGCAACGGGTCTGACAAGTAGGCCGAGACGTAGGTCCAGTCGAAGGTCAGTGGAATCAAGCTGAGCCCCGTGAATCCACCAAAAAGCTGGTTGAGCACAGGATTCTCCGGCTTAATCCAGGTCACGAAAGCGAAGACGGAGAGACCTTGCCAGAGTACACCAGGTATCCAGTAGTAGCAGAACATGCCGCCCATCACGATGAAGAAGTACCGATAGCGACTTATCACCCACCCGTTCGATTTAGTACCGTCACTCTTACTCTTGTCGTGGAGGGCGTAGAAAAGAGAGGTATAACTGAACTGGGAAGGCCACATCATCGCGGCGGGATAGATTAGGAACCGTCTAAACATCCCGGATAGCGATATTCCTATGAGTTGCGAGCTCAGCGTAAACATCAAAGAAAAGCCCCAGCCTAGATTGAAGTTGTAGAAAGGCTTTCCTTGAAGCGCAAGCAACGCGTCAGTGGAATATGCGTATGAGATGCTGACGTTGGACATAATAGTGACGACCACGTGCTCCTTGATGGTGAAGGGGCCGGTATTCAAAGTCCACTCCTGACCGAAGGTTTTGAATACTCTTGTTGGCATGATCTTTGCCCATAGAGACCCGACGGGATAGACTAACAGTACGACGACCAAGGCCGGGAAGTTAACCGCTGGACTCCGCATGCTCAACAGCATGTTTAAGCCACTGCCAAGGGTGACAAAGATCATTCCCAGTATCCAGGCTCTCACAGTACATGCGACTTCTCCGCCATCGGTATTACGCACAGCGGCACGTACCTCCTCGTAGGGTGAATCTTCGCTGAACAGCGAGTCGGCTTCAATGATTTCCTTAACATCTCCACGCTTAATTGCTGAATCGACGGTATCGAGCTTCTCTTGAGGAAGATTGGGGTCCCATTGGTGGGCGTGCTGAATCTGGTTAAGGTCCCTAATGGTAGTGGTTACATCTATATCACGAAGCTTCTCGTTAGAGGAATTAGGCGTTGCGCTCTCAGCTGGGTTTGGGCTGATCTCGGATGTGGCTTTATCGGAAGCATCTAATTTCCCGAAGGGAAACCCCATGATGGCTAGTGAGTGATTCCTAGGTGCTATAGAGCAAATTCATGATGGCCAGAAATAAGAATTTCGACTTGGCCATGGGTATAGACAAGTCTTATCTCTTCTACCCTCAATGGGTCGAAATGTCTTTCAGTCGCCTCATGTCCGAGATTCACCTATCAAAACAGGGTCTAACGGATAGATTGATTAGAGACTGCCAGCCAGCCGGTATATCACACCCCTGGCACTCCCCGCATGGTTTGGTAACACTCCCTTTCTTTGTTTTTCGACCTTCCAAAAACAATCAGCTTAGACGAAGTGTGACCAAAACCGGGAAGCATTACGCCGCCGGGTGTGGGTTTGGCGTATACTAGGCCAGGTCGGCTCATGGAATTGAGCAAGTATTGGTGGCTTCACCCGTACATTATTCGGTAATCTTGAACCGACATCCGCCAACGAGAGGGATAGATGAGCCAGGGGGGACAATTGGGGGAATCTGGAATGGAATGACTGCTTATCATATCCACTTCTCCAAAGGGCGGGGGATCTTGTTTGTTGCCACCATAGATAGTAAGATAACATATCAGATATTGGGTTGTGTAAACGTACGATCTTATCATTTACGTCCGTAATCCGTATTGGATTCCTTTGTTCTTTGCGCGATGCATACGTTGATACTGTGAGGCTGAGGCGGCCGTTATTAATTGGACTATGGTTAGCTGAACGTATGGCTGTGCCAACCGCATGTAACATCACTAGCATCAGTCCAACTTGTCAATCCATACCTTTGTTTGATCATCAATTCATCTTAACCGGCCTAACACGTGAGAATTAGCAAGATGACGCAAACTCACCCCCGAAACCAAACCATATTTGCGCCGTCGAGGGTAGATCACAACGGCATCATGTCTATCTTTTTGGCCGGTACTACTACTAGGACAGACGACACCCGGGACTGGCGCGAGGTGTTAACCGAATCTCTCGCGGATTTGCCCCTCACCGTCATCAACCCGTATCGATCAGATTGGGACTCAAGCTGGCGAGAGGATATTACATGTAAACCTTTTCGAGAGCAGGTGGAATGGGAACTCGACATGCAAGAAAAGTCCCATATAGTCGTCATATTCTTCCACCCGGAAACTGGAGCACCCATCAGCCTGCTCGAGCTTGGGCTTTGCGCGAGAGCTAAGAAAGCTATCGTCGTGTGTCCTGATGGGTATCATAAGAAGGGAAACGTCCAGATTGTATGTCAAAGATATGGTCTTGAAATTGCAGAGAACTTTGATACATTAAAGGAGACTATCGTGAAGAGACTGCCAATAGGTTCTTTGTGAGCTTGGTGAATGTGGTATAGTTTTGCCCGAGTGCCCGAGTTTATGAGGGATGACCGGATTTAAGAATAATGAATAATATTTGTTTCAAAATATATCAAACCCCCTTTTTACCATCATTCACTTACATGTCTTTCAACCTTCCCATACCAGAGGAAAATAAGTAAACAGCAAGCTTGACGTCAAAGAGGTGTTAAAAAGTTGTATTGATGATAATTTTAATTATTTAACTCTAGTTAACGCAGATTCCGGGCCCACTTATTACGTATTCCCGGTCCGTCATCTGGGGAAGCGGGCCGGCACTTTCTCCGCTTAAATCTTCTGGGCAGCTGGGCTTGGGGAAGGTGGCAGGGGAATGTGGCAGGGTGGATTATGCGCCCGCCTGTTCTCAAAGCACGTCAGGTGGCGGGGCTCGACTTTTTATCCTTCGCTATCCCAACGTGTCGTTAAAAGACTATTAAACATTAGTCCAGTAGTTCAACATAAACCAATTGCTTTGCTTTATTCTTCGTTGGCTGCATTTTATTGCTTACTTTGAGCTCCTTTTATTTATAAATTTATTATCCAATAGCTAGCTTTTACCTACCATGGATGACCAGTTTAACGGACGTACGGATGACGATCTGTTTGCAGACGAATTCGAACCTGTGGACACCCAAGAAGAGCCAGAGACGAAAAATGAACCAAGCGCTCCCCCGGTAGTCGAGGATCAATTACCGTCTGCGAATTCCGAGCAGCCTAACACAGTAGCAGTTCAACCTACTCCAACCCCTTTTACGCCTCGATCTCTCAATCAATCGCGACATGCTAAGCAGCCTCCATCGTCCTCACATCATCAATCGCGACCGCGCAAGCACTCGCCAAAGCCCGCAGCGGTAGATTCGCAGCAGCAGCAGCATCAGCAGGAACAACAACAACCGCAGCAACAGGAGTCTCCAGCTAAAAGTACCAGTAGTGGTGGAGGCGGGGGTAGCGACAAGAAAGCGCAAGCGGCTACTGTGAAGCTTGGGCAAAATACGGCGCTCGCAGACCGGCTGGCGTCTGGCGCAAATCCTCGTCAGAAGCTGACAGAATCCGAGCTTGCGAGTAAGATGGAACAGATGCGAATCCTAAATGCAGAGAAGACGCGCCGATTCGAGCAAGCCGAACGTGACAGCCGCTCACATGCTATGGCTTATGAGAAAGGTATGGAAGAGGCGCGGCGGCGTCGGGCAGAGGAAGCCGAGCGACGCCGTAGGGGCGAAGAGGAGAGGCGCCGTATGGATGACGAGCGCGCCGCGAATCGTGAGCGGAAACTCAAGGCTATGGGCGCCAAGGAGGGTGGCAACTGGGACGAGGGCAAAAACCTTGAAGAAGAAAGAGATAGAAGGGCTGGATTCCGGGGCGCAAACGGTGGTATTCGTGGCGCGCGCAGCAATGGCGGTATAGCTGGGAGTAGGTTTGCAGAGAGGGATAATGACTCAATCCCTAGGGAGTTTGGCCCCGACGATTTCAGAGGAAGAGGGCGCGGTGGACGTGGCAGAGGAGGTTCAACTAGAGGCGGTGGTAGAGGAGGTAGAGGAGGCTTTAACCACGATGGCGAAAGAGGCGGCGCTTATAAGACGCCAGGGACAACAGCGACACAAAACGGCAATAAACCACAACCGCAAAAAGGAGCACAAGCTCCTCCTACTGCAGAAGATTTCCCGGCTTTGCCAACAACCAAGAAACTAGATACGACGAACAACGCGACAGCTGCGACGAAACCCCCCGTCCCATTACCCGAATTTAATTCTCCTACAGTTGGAAAATGGGATGACGAGATGGCCGCTCTGGACGCTAAGCCTGGAGCATAAAGCGTACCTTTTCAAAGGAGTGCAATCTAAAGGAAAGGAAAGGAAAGGAAGGGAAAAAAGAAACAGAATGCCCAATAGAGTGTACGCTAAGGATAATCTACAGAGAGGGAAGTTTGGATTACAGGCTCGCGCAACACCGCCCAGGCATATGAGAATTAGAGATACCAGAAAGACGGAATAAAAGCAGAAGGCTTCTATTATCAAGAACCAATCAAAGTATTGTATTTTATGTGCGCCTGTCCATAGTGATATCATGTCTAATTTTGGCCACTGAAGCCCGTACGCCAATAACTCCTTCACATGCTTTGATGTCGCCGTTGTATTACCATCCGCTACGAAAACCACGGCCACTCCTACCTCCATATCCGCCACGTCTAGGGCCCCTAGGCCCTCCTTTCCACCCACCGTCACCGTAGCCCTCGTCCCGCATGGGGCCGTCGTCTTGGAGCGAAGGACGCGGACGTCCTCTGATATCCTTGGGTAAGGAGTCGTACGTCTTCCGCATCTGCGCGTAACCTAAGTGCATCTTGCCGTAGAAATGGTCTGCCAACCGACGGTCGTTATCTAGTCTCGAAAGGTACGCGCCACACACGTCGCACACCTGGAGTTTCTGGTGACCTGACGGACCGCTGGTGTCGGCCAGCGTCTTGAGCTCGCGTTCGCGCTCCATCTTGGCCTGGGCCGCCTGGCGCACCTTGAAGAACTCCTCATACGCGCGGCTAACTTCGCCTAGATCGCCGAGGATCTGCACCTCCTGCAGGCCGCAGTCTATGGTGGAGTTCAGGTCAGAAATGGATTTGAGCAGGACGTTAGTCTGCCGGATCTCGTCGGGGGTCTTCTCGAGGCGGCGCTGGGCGGCGTCGATACGCCGGTTGCACTCTTCGATATACTTCTGTAGGTCGCGAGCATAGTCGATCTCAAAGCCGTACTTCTGGCGCGCGGGCTCGGGTAAGCCTTCGTACTCGGTCTTCAGCGACTCGGCGTGGATCTTGGGACACGGTCCGAGATCTTGTTTCGTGTTGGTGAATAAGTCGTGCGGACAGGTGCCGACGATGTAGGACCGGCAGACTTTGGGGTCGGTTAGGGAGACTTGGGATGAGCGCGATGTTTGTGGTCCGCCCATAAGCTGCTCTGGACAAGAGTTAGTTGGACGTTTTGAAATAGGAGAGGTTGGATTTGGTATTACCAAGCAGCTTTCTTTGCTCTGCTGCCATTTTCCAAGTTCAAATTGACAAGCGTTGAATTAGTTATATTATATATTAGAACGAGTTTGCTGGTTGTTTGGGGTGAGTTATCTTGGAAAAGGCGAAAAGGCTGGCGATGGTTGGTATTGACGTGATTGTGAAAAAGTCTATGTATGAAGGATGGCAACAGGGCTGAATTAATTGGCAATTGGCATTAGAGAAAAGTAAGAGGTACCTATGTACCTAGATAGCTTCCAAAGATTGATATTTGCGGGGACCAATTAGGTCATTCTTAGGCACTTTTAGTGGGTTCAACTTGCATCGCTTGGTGGGCTAGGCAGGGGCACAGGAGCCCAATGCAAGCGGCCAGGGGTCCCTTATCTGACTAACAGTTAGGTACCTCATTGTACCTGTAGCCTCACTGAAATTATTCCACGTTGCTGGATCTCGCATTCAATAATCGACGTATCAAAAACTACCATTTACAACATTTACAACCACCAACCATAAAAAGAAAATCGGTCGTCCTCATGGACTATCGACGGCCACAATGCGTCATTTCTTTTCTTACTTGATACCCTTTTCGATTCTGTTTTGGACTGTTGCTCTTGCTTCCGATTATTACGAACAGTTAATTCTTAAACCGTTGCCTCAATCTACCGCTCTCGCCAGTTTCAACTTCAGATCCAACACCAGCTTGTCGCAATTCGAAGCGCACAATTTTCAGTACTTTCCTCGATCGTTAGGGCAGATATTACAACATGTAGGAACAAGAGAACTACATCTGAGGTTCAGCTTAGGAAGATGGGATGCCGAGAGCTGGGGAGCGAGGCCGTGGGAGGGCACTAAAGAGGGTGGAACAGGCGTCGAGCTGTGGGCGTGGCTTGAAGCAGACACTGATGAAGAGTATGCTGCAAAAATACATCTGGCTATTGATTTTATATGCTTACCCTACTTACCGATAGGGCCAGTCGCAAGTGGTTGAGTCTAACAAACGCACTATCCGGCCTCTTCTGCGCTTCGCTGAATTTCATCGATGAAACCAGAACGACTCGTCCAGTCATGTCCTTCCAGCCTGAAGGGGACCACTCGAACACTACCCTAGCTAATATGCAACTGCTACATGGCGTGCTACCGAGGGAAGTAGTTTGTACGGAGAACTTGACACCGTTTCTGAAGCTGCTGCCATGCAAGGGAAAGGCCGGAATATCGACTCTACTCGATGGGCACAAGCTCTTCGACGCATCCTGGCAGAGCATGGCGATCGATATTCGACCTCTGTGTCCAGATGGCCAAGAATGTGTGTTGCAGATCGAGCAAACAATCGATATGGTCTTGGATATCGAAAGGTCTAAACGACCCAGGGGTAAGAATACAATTATCCCATTTACTACCTTAGCTCTAACACGACGTAGATAACCCTATACCGCGACCTCTACCAGGCCACGAGCTGAAATGTAACTCGTCAAAACCATATCATTCCGGAGACACATGCTTCCCTACCGACTATGCAGAGGGTCAAGAGTGGGCGCTCGATCAAATCTTTGGCAAGACGATTAAGGGAGCTTGCCCATTGACTAACCCAGAGGTCCCTCCTGTTTGTATCCAAGTTCCTCATAGCAGAGATATCTATACAACTGCTGGTGCGAGCGAGATAAAAAATGCAAATCGACCCTCACGATGCTACCAGGTTCCCCTGGAATCTGACTTCTCAATGATTCTTCCTCATATGTCACGAGAAGGCGAGCATCCCAAAACGGACGTCGACGAAATTGTCGAACCCGAAACTCCGCTTCTGTATGCGGAGCGTAGCTTTACAGGTCATGGATACGAGCGCGGCGGAGTAAGGACAATCCTCACTAATCCAAGCCCAGATACAGAGGTTGAATTCTTTTACATGGAAAGTTTACCTTGGTTCATGAAAATCTACCTTCATACACTTACGACTCACATCAATGGAGTACCGGGGTCGAAGGATGACATTATCGAGGAGATTTATTACCGGCCAGCCCTAGATCGTGTCCGAGGAACACAGCTCGAACTTCGAATGCGCATTCCACCTGCCAGCACAGTTTTTCTTACGTACGATTTTGAAAAATCTATCTTACGGTACACCGAATATCCACCAGACGCCAACCGCGGCTTCGACGTTGCGGCGGCTATTATAACCATTTTACCTTCCACATCCCCAGACGCCCCATTGGCACGACAAAAGACGTCAAACCTCCGGACTACGTCCCTCCTCCTCAGCCTACCGACACCAGACTTCAGTATGCCGTATAATGTCATCATCTTCACAAGCACGGTTATCGCCCTTGCGTTCGGTGGCTTGTACAATATATTAATTCGACGATTTGTCGGGGCTAATGAGAGCCCTGAAGCTAATGCTGGTGGTTTAAAGAATAAGATCATCGCGGCTGTTGCGAAACTAGCAGGCAGATTAAAAGGCGCGAAAGGAAAAATAGACTAATTGTTAGTTACGGCCGCGCGTAGCCATTGAGATAGACCTAGAGAATTTCTCCCATCAACGGTATGATTGTTTGTTACCTATTACTTCACAGCTCCCCAATATAAAATGGTAGCGGTAGCTAAGTGTAATCGACACCCATAGATTTCAACAGGTATAATGTAATCCATAGCTAGTTGCCGGATTTTTATCTATCTTTGTATATAGGTATGCAAAGCCCCCAAGAAAGCCGGTAATTAATATATATATAGTAATAAAAGAAGCGCCCGCCCCCATAGATAACGTTTTATTCGCACGCAAGTACGAAATCACATTTACCCTATGCCAGCCCCTGAGGCTGAAGAGCGGCCCCGAGTATGTATGTTGAGGAGCGGAAATAGGCCTGCATCCGACCCATTGCCACGGGATTTGACAGTTGTTCCCATTGCTGTTGCCGCTGTTGCCATCTTCTTCCGTTATATTTTCCCTTGGGATCTAGATTGCAGTCTTCGAGGTCGGGCTGTGTCGTAACTGTTTCGATGCTCGAACGCTTACTGTTAGGATAAGATGACGAGTTAAAGGAGTCGATTGTGCTTGTAGCAGAATAGGAAGATTCCCGTCGACGGTGGTGGCTAGGACTTTTATGCCGATTTGGACCGAATTCGTCTACTTCTGGGTCGGGTATAGGATCTGTTTGGACGCTGGCGTCCGCATAGCTCGTCCTGGGTTTAACGTTCGTGGTTAATCCAGGTTTATGTACACTCGCAGTGCCTCTATTGTGATAACCGCAGGTGCAATGACTACCCGGAGCCTTGGTGCCTGTCGAAGTTGCAGATTTCACTGGCGTTGGCGGAGCGTCTGCCCCTTGCGGACTCGGCTGCTCTTTAAGCACACCTAAATCTTCACCGCCGTATACCAAACTGCGTGGGCGCGTGGCCCAGGATCGTCCCCGTTGGTGGAAAGCAATTGGCACGAGAGAGATCCGGCGTAGCTTGTCCGCAGACGATGACCGGATATGGGCTGCCGGCGCTGGTTTCAGATGAGGCCCGGGTAGATGATCGACTGTCGGTGACATAGACGGTAACGTGCTCGATCGTGGCCGTTCCGTATCGCCTCCTGATAGCTCTCGCGCCCTGCTCATCCGTCGTTTGGTCCCCGGAGAAGGGCTTCCGCCATTAAATGTCAGAGCTCGTCGGAGCATCTGTTGCTGGGGACCCGCAGGTTCGCTCCGAACTTCGCCATTCCTATCTGACGCCCAGAATGTGTCCTCTCCCGAGAGTACCACCTGTAAAGTCTCAAAGTCTCTCGTGCTACCATCGACTGGAAACAGCCAATCCTCTAAGCGCCTTGGAAGGCCATGAGATCCTATATTTTGACGAATGTGAGAAAATGAATAATGATGGATGATTGATATTTAAGGACATACGCTGCCTGTATTCACCCGAATGAGTTTTCCAGCAGATGTAGTGCTGCCCACCGGATCCAAGTGCCGTCACGACGAGCTGCGCTACGCCATCCGAGTCGTCGGTGTTGTTGGCTAGAGAGTGCAGGATATCCGCGACCATTATGATTTCTTCGCCAGCGTGGAATATTATTACATCACATCCTAACCACACACCTATTTAATTCGTACCAGCCGTGTTTAGAAGTTAGTATACTAAAGCATGGAGACCTGAAGACCTCAGCACAGTATACGGATTAGTTATTACAATTTCAGATCGTGGAACTGACGGCGAGCTGCCAGCAGCTAACTCATGATCAAAACAAGAATCGTTGAAGGTGAGGCTGGGGAAGAAGTAAACGCATGATTTTAGATACACGGGGAAGGGCCGAGACACCAAGGTCCTGGAAAACATATGATATGGACCCAGTCCGCACACCTCCCCCCTGACCTCCCCAGACAGAGTCGCATCTGAAACCACGACAGGGGATCCATGAACGTAACGTGCCCCATCTCGATTCTAGAGTTTTTATCGTATTATACGAGGACTCGTTGAATATTGTAAGAAACAAATTCTTTTTGCTTACTTTGAACTTGTCACCGTAAGCTTTACTAGTCATAAGTTTTGTCCATTCTTGTTTCCTACACCCTTCCATACAACACTTGGACCTCTTGTTTGAATAAGAAAACTGATGTCGTCAAATATTCATACCTCACAGACTTTTACATTTCAAGGGAAGACCCTTCAAGAAGCTCTAGAAGAAGTCGCCATGTCTATACCTATGATACTGGCGCTCACAATTGCCCCGGCTCTACTAGGAACGCAAGAGGCAATTCGACAAAGTCAGTCCAAGAATAAACGGGAAGAGCACCGAGCTCGTCGCTGCAATCTTGTCGTTTCTTGCGTGAAGCAGTCAATCCGCAGTCGAGATATAAATGGCAAGTTAGTTGTTCTAAAGGATAACAAGGTAAACCATCCATGATAATGTGAACACAGCGAAGTTTTACTTACGCAGAATATCATAGCTCTATATTACCACTGGAAACCTATCTGCGGAAGACAATGCGGCGAACACCACAGGCAGCGGACATCCGTTTGCAGGATATTATTTACCATACCCTGACAAAACATACGAGGGTCTTGTTAGCACTATAAGTGACGACCCACCAATGCTGAACTGGATATACGTCGATAAGGACACATACGAAGTGAAGTATGGTGTCCGCGCCGATGCGCAACCCCATATAACAGGACCATTCGATTGCACTCGGCAGGACCGGCGCATGACTCTGGAAGGTTGGGAAGGGTTTGCTGCAGTTGAAGAGTTTCCGGGAGTCTGGGCTCTATATTTCGACCGCGATGACGATGGCTTAACTACTAAGGTCCCAATGGGAACCAGAGTACTCGAAGTAGAACTGACCCGACGAGAGAAGAAAGAGCGCAAACCTGAGCCAGACCCAAACCAGGCGCAGACTCTAGATGAGAAGATGCGACAACACAAGGAGCAAACTCAAAGAGAGGAAGAGGAGAAGCAAGAAATGCTTCGTACACAGCAACAGACTGATGGGAGTGAGCAAAGGGATGAAAGGCCGTTGCAACAGGACAGAGGCATTACAGAGGATCAGACTACAGGAGAGGCATATGTAGGCGGTGTACAGCTTAATCTAAGCAATCTACACCTCGATCCCGGTTCCCACGCCGAGCATCCATCTGGCACTGTCCCTCACTCGCCTAGCGTAGCGACCGACAACGTCTCATTCTGGTCCGCGGCGAGGAAAGCTGACGGCCTTAGCGACACAGCGTCAGTCACAGCAGCCAGTTCTATCGCCGACAGATTAGATACTCTCGAAGAGCAAGTTAATGAGTTAAGGGAACCGGGATATAAACAGCCTTACGTTGAAGACGAGGCCGTCTCGGAAAAACACGTAAATGATGTATAGAATAGAATATATAGAGCCGCCATATTATTCGCGGGCGAATCATTAAAGATACCCCTAACTATTCAAAATAATAAAACATTCACAACGCATTTCGCCTCTTAGGACGAGCCTACACGTGATCGCGAAGTAGGTAGTCAAGCAAAGATGTTCGAGAGTCAAAGCTTGACAGCTGTGGAGACAAGTTGAAGCGAAAGTCGTGTCCACGTCGTTGGATACGGCGGAGTTGACGTTCAAGGGTATTTGACAGGGCAGCAGGGTTAGTTAACCTCATCCCATCACGGCCTTGCGTGATAATAATGGCTAGTTATTCCGAAATGGGGAATATAAGTTAGGTAGTTTAATATATACAGGTAGTTATACCAGAACCCTTTTAACCATGATATGACCGACTTCTCATACTAGGCAAACTATCCTCGAGTATATCGTTATCATACAACCCATTACAAATTTGTTCAATAATAGCATTTGAAATATTGAAGCTCAGTCTGCATCCTGCATGTCTGGAGGAATTGCGAGCTTGTAATGCTCCAAGAAGGGGTAAGAGATCTACCGTACTGGAGTATGCAAGGTGGCAAGCCATACACCATGCACCGTAGGAAGAATGAAAATCCAGAACTTTATCGATTTCAGGGTCCCGGTAAGAGTCTCCGGCTTGTCATGCCATGCTCAGATCAGATCTGAGCGTTGTTATGCGGGACAGGGGGTGAAGCGAGACCCTTGATGTCTGAGGCTCAACGCTTTGATCAGGGTCCACCACAACCCCGGCGCTAGGGAAGCAATGAGGGCGCAACGAAGTCGTCGCTGTAACTCTGTCAAGGGTTAATTGGACGACTTCCATCGTACCATATCGGACGAGTCCGTTACATCGTGGTGATTATCAATGGGATCTGTGCGTCGCGGCCAGCCCAACACTAATTTGTGTTTCGACCGCGATGAGGGACAGTACCTAACTTACCTAGTAGGAGAGTCTGGAGAAACGAGGTGTCCATGTCGAAGTTCAAAGATATAAGAACACTTAGTGCTCAGGTCAACAATGAAGAATTCATCCTCATCATCCAGCATCAACATCATCATCATCAGCTTCCTTCTTCAGTTCTTCAGCAGGCCTGACCTAGCAACGTGATTATCACTCCGCTAATTCACCATATATTTTTTGAGATCTCCCTTGATCAATCCCATTAACTAATTCAAAATGGCCACCACTAGCACGTGAGTCTCTCAGTAACTATTGGTAGAATGGCATAACTATCAGGTCTAACATGTGTTTTGCAGTACCTCCGCTATCCCCATGAAGAACAACGTCGCTTACAACAGCGACTCGGAGTCAGACGGCCAGGCCCGTGGCGGTCGTCGTCCCCAGAACCAGCTTTCCCAGGCTGCTCAAGCTCTGCCTAAGCTACCTACCTCGGCGGGACTAGCTCAACCAGCAGGTAAGATCAAGCATGTATTGTACAAAGGCAACGGACGCCACTAACCCACTCTCTCCAGGCCAACTTTTGAGGGGTGCGACCGACGAGCACGGCAACCAGAAGTCCGCCGCTCTCCTAGTCGGTATCAAGCTCGACTTGGAAGCGGAAGTCCACCTGACAGCCCGAGTGCGCGGTGACATCTGTGTCGGTCTTTACTAAGAGTGATGCATACCTACCTACCGACATATAATAAAGAGTAGCGCGGATAATTGTTCTGATTACGGAGGGAAAGCATAGCGGTGCGATAGTATCGTGAGAAGCGAAGCGAAGCTGGAGCTGGAGCACACAAGATACCCCATTTTGCAAGGATTGAACAAGGCATAACAAATGAAGTCGTCCCAACACTGATGCCCCTTACACGAGGCTGTGCGGGCTGGCTGGCCGCCGCATAGCGAAGTTGATAATAATATCACGACTTGGAGATCTCGTAACTTCTAGCTGCTTTATTTTATTGATTATGTGAATGCATACAGTGACTGAAGTCTGAAGATAATGCGTGTTGCTTATTTATGTGGCAGAGCTATCAGGGTCTTTGGATTATTTACATGTCCTGATATTTTAAGGGGAAAAAAGAAATCAATGAGAAATATTGTAAAGCTGATTAGAAGTTTTAATTATTATATTATGTATCAAAATAAGTCACTGTTATATTGTGGAAGTTTAAGTCTGCAAACCCCCCCTTTTCGGGAGGTTTAAATATTCTTTTTTTATTTAAATGTCTTTTTCTATGTACTTATATCAGAGACTATGTTAAACAGCTTCAAGTTCTGTCGGGGCACATCTCCTTCGTCTGGCCTCACATCAGTAGGCGACTTAATCTATGGGAAAAGTCGCAAAGCGGCTAGGTATGTCACCACGAATCAATAATGCTTCGATCTCGTCTTCCTCGAAGACTTTGATGATCTCAACATCCTCTGGAGTAGATTTATCCGCAGACAAAAGCACAATGTCGCTCGCTATTACCGAAAGGTGTTTCTTAGCCACTGCAGTGACGATGTACGGGTCATTCTCGTCCTTTTCGCGCAGAACCTGGACTTTGAAGCTGCCGCCCTCTAGATAACCGAGGACCAGGCCATATTCTACACCTGTTCCTTCAGCTGCTCCTTCACCTGCTGTTTGAAATAGGAGACCTTGGTTTTGAGTCATTGTGATAGTGTTTGAAGTACGTTATGTAATAGATAAAGATAATTCCGTAGGTAATAGTTTGTTATTGCTTGTAGTTCAAGGGAGTAGACTGATAGTATGAGAAAAGTAGTTGTGTGAAGAAAAAAAAAAACATTTGGGATAGAGGTAGGCATGTTTATATATCTACTCATAGAACAATCTTCGATGCAGGGTATAAAGGCCCTGTTTACTTACAATAGCACTGATATTTCCAATAGGCACTAGGATGGAACAATGTTCTTGTTCACTCTATTGGGTACATGATTGTATTACTACACAACAAACAGCCTGAGCGAACCTAGAAATGCGCTTTGAGCACAGGAGATTGACATATGGTCGTAAGGTAAGCTTTTCGGCTATTAGAAGCATTGCTAACTTAGGTACTTGGTGGATGAAGTATACGCTCGATTCAAAACCGTATGGCGATACGATTGAGCGAGGTGAGAATAGCATGTATGATACTACCGCGAGGCGTACCGTTTGGCGCAATCTTTTTAATATTTCTTCCAATACTAGATACTCTGTGGCTGAGGTTTAGAGTTATATTCAGCTGCAAAGATAGGACGTATGGTTCCTTCGTAAACCCTCACCCCAGGTATCGGGACTATTATTGTGGTGTCGCTTCTAGTATTTGACCAGTACACTCACCAAAGCCGACTCTCCGGCCTGGCTCTCCACATACCCCTTGAATTATGATTCGGTCACCATCCTTCAAGAATCGACGGACATCCATCCCCTGAAGCATGATATCTTTCCTCCCACCCTCACTTAGCTCTAAAAAGCTTCCCCTTTCGCTCTGCGAAGGTCCGCTTATCGTACCGGAACCAAGAAGATCTCCCGTTCTTAAGGGGCAGCCACCTAGCGTGTGATGCGCAATCATCTGCGGAAATGACCATATGAGGTATTTCGAGCTTGTTGTGCATACCCTCGTTGAGTCGCCCTGTGGTGCTGCGCTGTGTTAGATTCAATTCTTGGGTATCATTCTGTTAAAAATACGTACTCTCTAAATCAACTTGTAGCTCGATTCCGAAGATATTCTCCTCTTTGCCTTCGTTCAAGTACCCCTGTAACGGTGTCCAGTTGTCAATCGGCTTTGTCCGGAATGGCTCAAGAGCATCTGCAAGGACAACCCAAGGGCTGATAGTTGTGGCGAAGTTCTTCCCATTGAAGGGTCCTAACGGAACGTACTCCCACGTCTGGATATCGCGCGCACTCCAGTCGTTTAACAATACGTATCCGAAAATGTGATCTTCAGCGTCAGTGACCTTGATCGGAGAGCCCATGTCATTTGGGGTTGCTATAAAACATCCTAGCTCCAACTCCATATCCAGACGCCGTGAGGGAGCTGTGGTAGGGTGCTTTGGCTCCGCCGTTGGATCAGTAATAATCTGGCCGAAGGGGCGCTTAATCGGCGTGCCTGAAACGACGATGCTGGAAGCTCGCCCGTGGTAGCCGACCGGGAGATGGGTGTAATTCGGCTGTAGAGCCGCTTGAGGCCCGCGAAATAGGGCACCGACATAATACGCGTGGTGGAATCCGGCATAGAAATCCGTGTAGTCTCCAATGCTCATAGGCAGGTGCATCTTGACTTTCTGCTGAGGAAGTACCGCATCTTGTCGAAGTCCTAAATTATCTTTTAAGATTTCCGGTCTTGATGTTTCGGTTGATAAGAGGTCCTGAATAGTGCTGCGGACTTCTCGATGGACCGGTCGGCCCAGCGCTGCAAACTCATTTAGTGTGGAGTTTGAGAAGATGCCGGGATAATTCTTCAGCGCAGGGAAGATATCATCAAAGTCCGGGTACGAAGATAAGACTTTTAGATCAAGCACATGAGATCCGATGGCGATGGCGACATGCGGCGCGGGGTTAGCCGGCGAGCTGATGATGCCGAAGGGGATATTAGCTAGCGAAAATGGACTGTCGGGAGATACGTCCGGAACCCATGTTGACGCCATGATATGTTTCTAATTTCCTAATTTTAAACCTCGAATGGTAATAAGAATAGCCGGTCAGTATATGAATTATATTAATGATTGAAAGTCGTGTGTATCTACCTTAATTGACTTGTCGCCAAGGGGCTATAAATGAAGCTAATTATTGTCGGCATTAAGCATTAAGATGTTCTTTGGAGTCGTTTACACGCATAGTCGAGTGGGTACCACAATACCGAAAATCCCGACAAAAGCCGGCGGATAGAGATAGCCGGCATATTGAATAGAAAGACATGCCACCTCCGGCCGTACGTGCGAAGAAACTAGCGAGGCGGTTAGGGCTGGATATTCGAACAAAACATGGGTCGCCAATGCAATGCAACATAGACTTTATTGAATAACTATGCGTACCTGTTAATTGTTAGTAAGCTTTGATGCGTTTATGTTCTCTCCGTCTCTACCCGCTTATTCGGATGGCCGGCGTAAATAAGTCACAACGAAAAGGGGAATACATGGATTTGAATAGCCTTTCAAGAATGATTATTCAAACAACTCGTCTCTGATTATACTCTAACTTAAAAGCTATTGACTATCTAGGATAATAATAGGTGCCTTATTAGGGGTAGTTTAAAACAGTTATCTTATTACTTCAACCTCAACGTTGATAAATTCTTAAACATTGACTACCTAACTACCTGTTAAACAGTAACTACTTAAACAGTAACATATTACAAACCTAAACATTAAATCAAAATTGCCAGTGATATATGAAGCACAGTGATCGTTGAAAACCCTCAAGATGGTTTAATTTTCTCCATCAGAAAAATATCCCAAGTCCCATTCGTCCTTATGTTGCATTAACCTCTTCTCCGCAAATGCGGCTTCTGCAAATAATCCAACTTCGTCCAATAGGTCGACCACGTCATACGGAGCTTCACCAGACGCAGCGCGTTCTAGGTTCTGGAGCACGGAAAGGTAATTCTCGACTGGTGCGTGAATGGCGAAATTCGTGAGTCCTACGCAGATTCTAGCCCACATTTCTGCCCATTCGCCAGACATAGTCCCCGTGGCTTCTCGAAACTCGATCGTTGGCGCGGTCTTCCCAGGTTCCCTGAGGTTGTAACATTTATATCTGAAAAGATTATAGTTGGATCTTTCCGCAGTATCCAGCAGAAATAATATTACGCACGAGCTTTCGCAGGCAAATATTTCACTGACACCGGCGAAGACGCCAATATCAGTTTTAGCCTTTTCATCGAGGCTTATGTGAACTTTGTGCTTAACATCGGGTAGAGGTTTGCCGGCTTTAAACCGTTGAGTGCGACGCTTGTGTATTGGCGAATACGGTGGATTGGGATGTTTACCTTCGGGGTCCTTAGTTGTTTTTATTAACATTTCAATACGAGCCTGAATTTCTGATTTGTCAAGCTCCGGGGCTGGCTCTGTCTCGAGGGTTGTCAATATACCTACCGGGAGGCCCCTAAGATCCTTACAGAAAAATGGCTGGAAGTGATCCGGCTTCCGAGTTTCTTCATAGGCCTCCACGTGCTCCTTAAGCTGGTACTTTGCTCTCCAGGCTATAGGGTGCTCCCCGTGTCTCATCCCGCGTCCGATATATCGTTCACAACTATCTTCTTCCCAATGGTCAGTATCGTGCAGCACATCAGATATCTTATTTCCTCGAGCAAGCGGACTTCGATCCCGAATGCTTTGACAGTAGAAGTTTACCCTCCTTGTCGGTGGATGAAGCAGAGAAATGACGGGGTCAACGGCCCAGAACAGCGAAGCGGCTCGCTTTACGTGCTCCAAAGGCATAATTTCTTTCCCATCACTGACGTGAACATGAAACCCGCATGTATGATTAACAACTATCCGATAATGGGACTTGATTAGCTCCACGGCATAACGGATTGCGCTAAATGCCCCAGGCAAAGCACTCTCCGCGGGAGATGTCATCTCGATACCTGACCAGTTGGTATCTCCCTCATATTTAATGCTTGTATCTAGTTTAGTATTCCAAAGACGATATTCGTTGTCGCAACGGCGGATGGGTGCTCGTTGAGCCGGTAGGCCATGATCAAGTAGAACATCGCAAATCCGACTATAAACCGCGCCATCTATTGTTGTTTTAGAAACGCCAGAATCGCGAAAGTGATGTGGTAGCCTAAGAATAGGAGGTAAATCGCTTGCTATGTCTAGGTCAGGGTCATATTCATCATCCCATATCCATACAATTATAAATTCCAGCTCGACACCGAAAGTGCGAGGTCGGGCCTGAGGCCACCGCCCGTTTGTAGACATAGCGATTATCTGCTCTTCACTTGGAGTTGCTAAATTTGAGTTATGGAGGGCTGCCTTATATTTCAAAGCAGATGGCGGTTATGAGCTCAATTATATGCCTTTCCAGCTGACCACAGAGTTATTGTATGCTTGTAGTGGCTGTTCAAGGACAATGATTGTTGTTTAAAGACTCAACTGGGAATAGAATTGAACGGCGTGAATAAACAACGGTAAGCAAACATCAGCTTCTTGAGTGCATATTAACTTTTATTTATATAAGTTGTCAACCAGGCCCTCGGTATAAAACCACACAATCCTTTATGTTCGTACGCCAACGTATGGTTTATCCCCAATAAAAGTGACAGGCCCCCCCTTGCTCCTTTGTCTGCGTACTAGGAAATGGTTATAATTCGACAATAACGAGTTCATAGTTTCAGCGTGTTGTTTCAAGCCAATTATAATTTTGTACCTAAGCCATATACCTGGGCATGTAGTCACTGCCTTTCTATGCATTTGTTGTATTTACAGTTGTATTGGAAATTGTCCTGAGATAATAGAGTATGAAAATGTCTTTTTGATAGTATACATAGTGCCAAAGTTATAGAGACCCCTGGTTTACTATATTGTGTAAAAAGGAACGTTAACTCCTTATAAATACCTTATTAATGTATGCTACTATCTTATGTTTGAATGCCTTCATTTATTCATATAGTTATTTAATAATTTCTACTTAATGTTAAGCTATCCTCTACAACCATCCCCTTGCAATTATAACCCCTATTTCCCAACACAAGGTAGGGTCATAGTTCAAGGATCCTTGAACTTCCATCACCTAAGAATAACATTCTTACAGATAAATCGATAATTAAATACCTACTATGTGAAATTGGGGGCGATCTTGTAGAAATGTGCCAAGGTTACCATTGAACCTTCTCATACATTCGATGTTGCGATGTAGAATTCAACAAAGAGGCTGATATATAATACAAATCCTAGATAATTGAAGCGCCGAAACTTTCGTAGGTAGGTACCTAGGTAGGTAGGTAACTATACGGCGGTTAAACACTGTTTATGAACAAGCTGTATCGTTGAGGAACAATCAATTACTTTTCGAACATTAGATATTGTCTAACATCATGGATTTATCGATGAGTTGGTTTGCTCCGAAATAATATTGTTTTACTACAATACCTATATTTCTACTGTTAATTAACAGTCCGACTGTATATACTTGAGTTTAACGCCTATATATTCACCTTTACGCCCAAGTTTGTCACCGATCAGTACAAGTCAAAATACTTTACACTTATCACCTATCTTGTTGTGCATTCTTACAATAACTAACTAAGGTATCATCTACTTGATTACTTTGAAAGCGGTCACAAATTTCAAATCGAATATCATGGCTGACCAAGGTGTTTCGCGGCCCCCGTTAGGCAAGCTAATTGTCGGCAATACAAGCCAGATTATACTTGTTAATTTCGACGGCGCCACGTTCTCTATAGCTTCCAGATATATACTCCCGCACTGGGTGCCCAGTTCAATATTATTTAAAGAGCCTAATTTGCTTTATGCTGTAAACGAGATAGGTACAGACACTAATATGTTAAGGCTGGTACCTAACACTTCGGTTGCACCTGATGCCATAGGTTTCGACAGGCTTTCGTTCGTTACCAATGCCCATGGCTCATTTGGGGGCAATTACCTTGCGTTCAATACCGATAAGACTCGTATGGTTGAGACTTGCTTCTCAAGCGGCAGAATCGATGTCTGGGACACCTCAGCAGCGGACAGGATTGTTTTAAAAAGAAGTATCCGGACTAGAACTGAAAATGGCAACCAGTGGCCGCATCAACGCAGACCAGGTCCACGTCAAGCCATCCTCGAGCCAACTGGTCGCTTTTTTATTATACCGAATCCGGGTACCGATTCGTTGCACGTCATGGACACAAAGGATGACAAGTACGAGATCACGGGCATTACCGGTGTGCCTTACACAATCTCGCCGGAGAGTATCGCTTGTATCACACATGGAGGAACCCCCTACTTGGTAGTGGCAGGGGGCCTCTCTACTGCAATCGCCTTGATGCGAATGGAGTACACTGATACTACAATCCGGTTCACTACAATCCACTGGGGACACGCCGGTAGGAGGTGGGACCCAGGCGAGATAATCATGTCATCGTTCTTAGGACTCGAAGTCGCCAAAAACCAGCGTGACATTTACCTCTGGAATCGATTCCCAGGCGAGCCAGGAGGCCATATCGCATACTTCAGACTCACTGAGGACGGGGGCTCGTTAGGGCTTACTCATATTGACCACATACCAACCCCCGACATACAGCCGCGCATGGTCAGTCTGAGCGGAGATGACAAGCAAGAGTTTGCATTCGTAGCTAACGAGGATGGCGAATCGGGTCTCATCGTATTCAGGCGGGACCCAACGACAGGTAGGTTGGACCCGAACCCCGTCGCAACGTTTCCAAATGACCTTCTTGTTCCCTACGGAGCTTCACGGGATATTCTAAGAGGCGTCCAATTTGTTCGTGAGCTTTAGTTCAAATAACAGCCTTGCAAGATAGACCAACTAAAGGAGGGGAATGTTGGGGAGGCACCTAACCTAATCTTTGAGTAAAGTAGCGCAAAATTGAAGGCGTCAGGCTGTGATGTTTCCTGAGGTTGTGTTATTTATGATAAAAAGGAATTGCCCCTTAGATGTAAAAATACTACCCTTTTGTTGCGCAATATAAAGTAATTGTTCTATTAATTCCCTAAGTGTCCAAGCAATAATTTAACGTGTACTTCACCGATTCTTACTTTTTTATTAGCCCATTGTCCTTTCCTTTATTTTCTATCTTAGGTAGGTATCTATTCCACGTACCGTTTTAAACATAGGAGGCTTTGGTGGAGCACATTTCGGAGAGACAAAAGGAAGGGCCTCAAAAATGAACCCATCGAACTATACACCAACTAATGTAATGTAACCCTTCGTTAATGTATGAGCCTATAGAGAAGCTGTGTAGTTGGCTATCGATGTTACGTAAAAAGATCACTCTTGGAAGGTGAATCCGAATCCCTAAGATGCACTTAGGAAGTACCTAAGCCAAAGCATGCAAATATATAAGGAAGCTCAATCCAAGTTATTCAAACATTACCTGTAACCTGAGCAACAAATATTGCTAGCGTTTGGCGTTTAAGTTACCTAGGCACCTGGTTGCCAGCCGGCAGTCCGTGCATGATTAACTACTGGTGTTTGCACCTGCCCTAGATTTTCTGCCAAACCACCCACGCACCTTCCATCTCCTGTATTAATGTAAGTTGATTCTTTCACTAGAAAAAGCCGGCATTTGTTTTTATGCACATGCCTAGTAACGTTTAATTCTTCCACACAAAACTCCAGGCCACTTGGCTAGTGTTCTCCGATCTCTTTTTGTCTACCATAACTTAGCAGAAATGCCTCTCGGATGGTATCTCGCCCAGGGTTTGTACCCGCTTGGCCCATCTAGTAGCGATGATGAGGAGGGCCCCTGCGAGTTGCCTGACGGCCGAATCGTTTGTGGTCCACATGGCTTTGTCGTCTGTGGAAAATGTTGCACAGATTACAGCTTCATGGACAGTTCTTCGGATGAAGATGGATTTTACGGCGGTGGCGATGATGATGACGATGATGATGACAACGACGATGAAGATGATATCCCTATAAACGATAACGAGGACAGCGATCTTGATCTACCAGGTTCCTTTGGCACGGAAAAGAGAAGAGGCACTGGCCAGGTCTTCCCTATGAGGTTCATTCCACCGATGACTACAATCATGCCAACGGAGCTGTTTCCTGCCCAGAGAATTTATCCTCAAGTGTACAGGTAAGAGCAGCGTAAAGAAAAATATGCCCGCCTTAGAATAAACAGTCAGGTTCGCTAATATGTATTGTTAGATACATCAACCGCAATGACCCCCAAGCGGTTCTTATCTTCACCGACGGCGCTTGCTTGGATAATGGCCAGCCAAACCCTAAAGCCGGCTGGGCGATCGTCCATGGACAGAAACCAACGGGCGTGCCGTTAACCATATCCGGCAGGTTAGAGAGCAAGGGACCATTTGGCGACGAGGGCATTCAGAGCAGCAACAGGGCCGAGCTTCGCGCTGTCATTACAGCTTTACGCCTCCGACACTGGCCTGGTGAAGGCTTTAGTACCATGGTTATTGCCACTGACTCGGAGTATGTAGTCAAGGGATCTACAAAGTGGGCGAGATCATGGACTAGAAATGATTGGAAGACGAACACAGGTGCGGACGTCAAGAACAAAGACATGTGGGAAATGCTCCTGGGTGAATTTGAGAGATGGAACGAGGAAGGTCTCTCTATCAAATTCTGGAGAATCCCAAGAGACTGGAACACAACCGCGGATGAGGCTGCGAAGAAGCGTGCTTCAGAGGATAAGGTTCCTAGCCAATGGGTGGAGGTGCTCGGTCTTCCTTTTTAAGTAGGATACTTTTAGTCTCAGGCACCCCGTGGTTATTACTATGGTGTACCGGTTTGCGGGTAGCTATCATCAGCCACCTACTAGGTAGTCCCATTTCAAAAGACTAGGTACCTAAGATATAATTGAGTCCCAAAAGAGCCATACTATATCAAAGCCTATACAAGGCACGAAATCTGGAATACCTATCGTGGCAACGGACATCAAGACTAAAAATAGATGCAAAGGATTGACTTACACGATTGGCGCTTTATCGAGAGGAGGTCTCCGAGGTTTTATCGGTTATCAGCCTGGAGGTTACATCCGACCCCGCCGAAGCTCAGGTATACCTAATAGGTACTTGATCTACATGGCATGGCAATTACCTGGGCGGAAAGGAATACACTACCTGACCCCAAGGTTGTTGTTAGTTTATGTCACCAACGATTAAAATGGTAAAAACAATGCGAAATAGTGGAATAATTAGTGTCAAACGTACCTAACCTAACCTAAACTAAAGAAATCTAATAAGATTGATAGTCTAATAACATGGCTTCACTCGATTTACTCAATTACGCTACAACGGCCCCGCCTCAGCAAAGACATAAACTCTCCGAATTAGAAGACTACCCACGATGGAACACGGAATTAATCGAGGCCTTGCGCGCGAGAGATCTACTCTCATTTGTCACTACGAGTATTTCAGCACCCGCCGGCGATAATGATTCTCCAGAATACCTGCGATGGCGGAAGAACCGTCTCACTGTCTTGCTTATGATGAAGCGTTCGCTATCGGCAGATATGAAGTGCAAACTTTCTAATGCCGGATGGGATTTCGGACGTAGCAGAGACCCTAAGAAGATGTACGATTTGATTCGTAAGGTTGCTCAAAATGGACAAGACGGCGAGAGCGACACGGGTTCCAAGCCCCCATCGCCACTAGAGTCGAATGCTGTGGTAGATGATCTTGTCAACGAAATTGAAGCAATAGAGCAGGAAGATGACGAGGAAGACTGGACTGCCATTGAAGCACCGTCTAAAAAAGTACCGTCTCAAGAACTACCTCCCGAGTCGATTCAGGATCGCGTCATACGTGTATGGAACGACCTACGGGACTTAACAGCTTATTACGATATCGATGGCTCCGCATCACGGAATGCGAGGTTAGAAGCATTCTACCAAGATGAACTCGCAGACCTCGATAGACAGCCTTTCGACTCATACTCCTCCCAGGATGATAGGGTTGACCACCTATTACTTCGAAACTACATACAGCGTGCACAACGCACACTTGAGCTCGACAAGGCTCGAGATGCCAAGTTTACAGCCTTCATTGAACCGTTTGCTACGCCTATTACGGCATGGTGCGAACAACGCCGGCGCGTCGAGCCAATTGACCCTAAGGCCCTTGCCGATAGCCTTATTGTGGCGGAGAAGCTTGTCCTCGAGGCCCGAGATCACGTCAATCACAATGCTGGAAAGTACTCGAAGGCTACTGGACATCGTGCCGCCCGTAGGGTTGCAGCTCTGCAAAAAAAGCTAGCGGAGACGTACTCCTTTTACAAGGACTATGATCCCTTGTTAGACTGGTGGGTGGCGGAGCCTTATAAAAGCCTCGATGCGGCTCTTGGTGGTACTGTAGCTCTCCTACGCGAGGTTCTAATGGGCTTAAAGCCCGGTGATGAAGAGACCATTGTTGGAGAGCCCATTGGACGCGACGGCCTTCTAATTGACCTCGAAGCTGAGATGATCCCATATACACCCGAAGAACTTATACGTATTGCGGAGAACGAATATGCATGGTGCGAAGCGGAGATGATCAAGGCATCGGAACAACTCAGCTTCGGACCATATTGGCGCAGCGCTCTTGAACACGTCAAGAACCTGTACGAACCACCGGGAGCATACCCAGCTTTCATCCGGTCGCTCATCGACGAGGGTGCCGCGTACGTCAAAAAGCACGATCTTGTAACAGTACCACGCATCGCCGAGGAGGCTATCCGCATGACTATGATCGAAGCAGAGAGGCAAAAGGTGTCGCCGTTCTTCCTCGGTGGGCCGACTATGCAAATGTCTTATCCGACGCGGTATATGGCACACGAGGCCAAGCTCATGTCGCTGCGCGGTAACAACCGGCACTTTGGACGAGCGACAGCCTTTCACGAGATGATTCCAGGTCATCACTTGCAAATCTTCATGGGAGAGCGACACCATCACTACCGCCGCGCGCTTTTCGACACCCCCTTTTTCGTCGAGGGGTGGGCACTTTATTGGGAGATGGTACTCTGGGAGCGAGGCGATTTCTTCGTGAGCGCGGAGGATAAGATTGGCTCGCTGTTCTGGCGGATGCACCGGTGCGCGCGGATCCTGTTTTCAGTGCGTTTCCACCTAGGCCAGTTGGACGCACAGCAGTGTGTTGAACTCCTCGTCAACAAGGTGGGCCACGAGCGCGCAACGGCTGAAGGCGAGGTCCGACGCAGTCTTGGCGGTGATTATTCGCCTCTATACCAAGCCGGCTATATGCTTGGAGCATTACAACTGATGCGTCTGCGAAAGGAGGCCCTGGGAGATGGGCACGGGAAGATGGGCGAGAAGGAGTTCCACGACCGTGTCCTACGCGCCAACGTCATGCCTGTTGAGATGCTGAGAGCGTTAATTCTGGACAAGGAGCTCAAGGAGGACTTTAAGTCGGAGTGGAGGTTTTATGGGGATAAGCTACCCCCAGCGCGAGAGAGACACAAGTACTTATTAACCCTTGACACACCGAGATCGTAGGACACTTCTTCAACTAGAATGCGCACTGGCGCATTTGTCATTTCAATTGCTAGTGGTGTGGCGTTCTGCTTACGGCTTATGGATTTACGTGTATGCAAAACCAAATATTAGATATATTGGTGAACAATCGCTCCGCATCAGATATTGAATTGGAATTCCCACTTGCTTTCTATTTCGGTCGCCCAAAGTACCCTCGTCATATAATCATAACCATGTTAATTCTTTATCTAACTACCTAGAAAATGTAACCTTTAGAACTTCGATATGGTTATTATTGGTATACGAGATTGTCAGAGTCTGACCGCTTGGGTCGAGATACGGGTGCGCGACACCAGCGTACGTTAGGCCGCCGTCGATGGGCGTTGCTGTGAACACTTTGACATCGGGAGTCCACGGGCCTTCAAGCAACGTTGCGGTACGTAGGAGCACGTCTGAACCACCGGGACCTGCGATCAGTATTAGTTGGCTGATAAGAGCTTTTCGAACCCCTTTTGGACTATAATGATCCGGAGCCAGGGGCCACAGCGCCCGAATGAAGTGATAAATGGGGGCGTGAAAGAAAGAATTGGGCAACGATAAAGGCATATATCATGGATTAAATAAGACCGTATTATGTGAAGTCCAATAATTCATCCTGATTAATGAAGAGTCCGAGAATTAAATGCCGTGAGGTAATATAAATATGTAGATTGCAGTGCAGCAATTAATCGGGATGGTGCCCCTAGGCGCCTCGGAGTCCTGGGAGAAAAAACGGGGTGGTCTAGTTGGAAGCACCGGGCTTCCTACCCCTTTGGGGACTTGCCATTTTCAGGTTTTTCGCGGAGGGGGCCTGTTCGAACCGGCGGATAACGGGCTCCAGCCGACTTTTTGCCCTTTTGTTGGCAGGTGGCCCACGTTATCATCGTGAGTCACGGTGCTTTTCCTGAAAAAAGAAGAAAAAAAAGAATACTGACTTAGATGCACAAAAATATAGCATTCGTAGAACTCGCTCCACACGATCTGTCCCTGGCCAATAAGCCACGCAACCGCCGTCCGCGCGCCGAACTCCGTCAACGGCTGCCCCGTCTTCCATCCCGAGTCCGGGCCCCACCAGTACTCGTACCGATCCAAGTCGTACGCATCAGCGGCTTTAACGCGTAGTAGGTACACGTACTGCGCGTCGGTAGTAGAATCCGCGACGGACGTCGGCGCCCCGCCCCATGCGTACACGTACTCGGATCGCGGGTCCCGGAACGCAGCTACGTCGCCGTACCGAGGCGTGTTGTTAGACGGCCACCAGTACCCGTTGTCCCCGAAGCGTTGGGTTACGGTTGGTTCTCCGTTTATGAGCTCTACTTTCGCGACGCCGGCGCCCTTTAGACCGTCGTCGTTGGCGTTCTACAGGGAGGAGTCTGTTAGTTAGTCTGTTATGCCGGTGGGGATTGGGTTGGGTTAGGTTGTGTTGGCGTTGAGCTTCATACGACGAGATAAAATACACCGCCTGCACCGTCGGCAGTCTCAAATAGACTTGTTCCGCCGAAACCGTACGTGTTTTCCTCGCCCCAGTCCGCGTTGAAGGGGACGAATTGCAATTGGTGCCGAACGGGGGTGTCGTCGTTGAGATGCATATCTGCCACAACGAGCGGATCGTCTGTCATTAGGGATACGGCGTCCCTGACGAGGCCGTGGAAGCCGTCCGGATCAGCGCTCGGGTCTGTCACGCCGGGCGCACACCACAATGTATCACCATATACGGCGTACCATTTCCCCTGCAGCTCGCCCGTGAAGCCTAGGTCCCGATGGCTGCAACTATTGTTCGGGTTCTGCTGGCCGAGGTACTGCGTCTCGAATTTCGAGATCGGGTTTGTTCCTACGGGCTGCGTGGGGTCCGTCCCGTCTTGCCGCCTCTGCCTGACGAGATTGGTAAGTTTACTCTCCAATCCATCGTTATACGCAAGCGCCGAACCCGCAAGGAGGGAAGCGAGAAGGGTTGCGCAGTACAACATCGTTGACAGTTATAGTGACACAAGTATACAGCATATCATAATGGGGAGGACGACTGGTAATATACATCTTTAGTAGCTTTAAAATATTGGAGGATGAGCAGTGGCTGATGGCTGCTCTACATAACACAAGGATCCTATGTCTCAAAGTCTTGGATCGTCGATGAATGTTTCTAAAAACGGCAGCCCCGTTCGTTATTAATGCTCTGATGCTCCGCTAACTCAGCCCTATCTATTCTCAACTTCTACTCTCCTATAACTATTTTACTAGTCTACTCTTCTATATTTCATTAGTACCGCCACAATTTTTCCAACCAATCAGATCCTTAGAATCGCCCCGCAGTTGGCGACATTTTCCTTTACCATTCTATCGCATAACGTCTGAAACATATGCGAATAGTATAGAAAGTTCACGCAAAACGAGCTCTATCTAACAATACTAATTATTAAACCTTTTATACAATATTGAAATAGTTTAATTGATTTTACAAAAAATTTATCGGACGTGCATTGAGGTGTGGCTAGCCAATCAGAGGCCTGACTTTAGCTGTGGCGTCAGTTTTGCGCATGATCCCCCCCCCTTCTCCCCCGTACGCGCTTGCGCGGACGGGCAACGCAGCTAGTATTTCTGTATTGTACTTGACCGAATCGAGGCCGATTCGGTATAGTTGACAGACTAAGTTAATATAACTACAACATACAGCTGAGACTTAGGTAGTAAAAGTACCGAGAAGGACATTCCAGGCATAGATGCCAAATCCGCCACTAGAAATACCTGCCCAAGTTACCGTCAGGGCTGTGTAGACAAAACAAAGAGCCCGAGATCAAATCAGTTCACCAATTACAAAGTTGTAAAGACAAATGTCTTCACGGGTGAGTCTAAAGTAGCTTAAAACATATGATCTATTAATTTGTTAACAAAGTTGTGTCGTAATTTAAATTAGTTATATACATTAATAGTTTACCTCATTTATCTTCAACGTTCCAAGTGGGATACCAAGTCCGTCTATTAAATGACCAGGTCCCATAGTTTAGTGGTAGTGAGGGACTTCTATGATCCAGTTTAGCGACGGTGTAGATACACAATAATACAAGGTATCATATGGGGTATAGATAGATTAGAAATCTGGTAAGACACCATGAATGCTTTAATCCATGTTCGCGCCGTACATCTTAGCTTGATCAAGAGAAGGACGGTCAAGATGCTAAGAATTGAGAGCACAGCAGCAACGCCTGATCGTTTAGATGGTAACATGAAGATTGTGTTTTTTTCATATTCGTATTCCGGGGACGAAAACATGATCAATAGCTAACAGTATGCGGTGTGATTTGAACCGTAGGGAAGGATTGTGCTCTCGTGTTGATATAGCCTGTAACTGCTTGTTTTGATTTTATTGATATATATGGGATAGGCTTCGGATGGTTTTAGTACTTGTGTCTAAATGTTTCGCGATATCGATGGTTGGTCTACGCCACGCGTGTGGGCTACAGTACGAGAAGCGTCATGCGAGTTCATAACCTGGAGAGAAATACCCCTGTCTTGAGCCTCGTCGTGGCAGTCCCAGTAGTATAGGTACCGTCTAGGTACTTGAGCTTTACGATGCAGTACTCCTTCCGTACACGAACACTTTAATTTAATGCCTAAGGTTTACCTTAGGATGTTGTGTTGAATGCGAGTAAAAATTTCCTATTTGGGACACATGCCTTGCTACCTTACAGATATTACAGATAAATTTCCTGCCTTATAGAAAGCAGTAAATATGAAAATAATAAGTCTGCATATGCATGTGTTTAAAGCTTCTTTATTACTTAGGTCTCCAGGCAAAGTATTATCCAGCCGTGTAATAGCAGTAAATTCGGGCTATTTTAGGGGTGCCCTCCTATTTAAGGGGTAAGTAGGTTGTTAATATAATAAGAATAATTATAAATATAATAAAAATAGTATAGAAACATGGTGCGGTGTAAACCTTAGGCTTTTGTGTTGCCCGGAGGGTAACCTCTAGTTTAGGTAGGGTTGCAATTTGGAGTCAAGATACGCATCATAATCTTACAGTTACTCAGGTGTGCTTTCACAACGCTGATTGGATCACATTTATTAATTGGCTTACCCTGCCTTACCTAGGTATATGAAGCGCGCATTGGATGCCGCCTACCGTTCCGCCCCCACGAGGGAACCCGGATGATCTACGTTGAGGCGGAATCGCCCAGATATCGATCCTTAAAATTGACGTCGAAATACCTAGGTACTTCACGTTGGTTACGTTCCCATTAATTACCTACCTACCTAATGTTATGAAGATGTGTGCATCAATATTTCTCGAAGGTCGTCATCGATTGGTCGGACTGCAACGTACAAACAGCAGGCTGTAGAATCAGTATGTGATGTACTAAGCACACACGTATTATTTATATCTCAGATTGTTATGTTGCAATCATATAGGTATATAATATTAATTGGATAGAGAATAGAGTGACTCGAACTTATCATAATACTTCATTATTTACCTCCTATTATACTGAGAACGCTAAAGCCATGCGGATTCTCACAAACTACGATACCGCCTTAATGGCGTTTGGCTTGGTGGCTTCACTTCTTATTTTACTCCCGATGTTAATTCTAGCGGCGTCAACTATGCGATTCAACATCACTATCACTCAAAAAGGCGACTCCAAACGTACCCCTACTCTCCCCTATATGTTACCGTTCATTTTCCATGGTGTTCCGTTGATTTGTGATCCCGCCAAATTTATAACGGAAATATTGTGTGCTCATATCTCGACCGCTTCGGATCTAGTATGCTAACTTGAATATCAGGATGCGATATGGCTGGCGAAGACCACTGCGTATTCGAGTGCGTTGGCTCCAGTACATCATAGTAGCTAACCCTTCGCACATCCAAACTATTTTTAAGTCGTCCAAGCAGTTAACGAGCAAACCGGCAATCCTACATTCCTTAAAGCACATTCTAAAGTCCCCCGCTCACGCCGTCGCCTTTTATGCTGCTGATAACTCGGGAATAGCCGCATCGCCACGGAAAGGAAGCAATATCAAGCATCATAATAGGATCAACTTCCATCAAGCTCACACTGTACATGAATTCCTTTCAGGCCAGCATCTAACCCACATTGCGGATCGATATTTGACTATATTGCAGCGCAATTTGTCTTCTTTATTTGCTTCTCGCTCTGATGACTGGGTAGAGTATCCCGACTTGTACCAATTCATTCAAATACAGGCAACAAAAGCTTCAATCGAAACAATCATGGGCTCTAAAATACTTGAAATCAATCCAAACATTATCGATGACTTTTGGGAATTCGATAATAATGTTCCTCAGTTCCTGAAATGCCTTCCTCGTTGGATGATGCCTGCCCCATTCAAGGCTCGAGATCGAGTTCATGACAGTATCAAGAAATGGCATGCCTACGCTCATGCTCATTCGGACTGCTCTCGGATTAGCGCTAACGATCCAGAATGGGAGCCTTTTTTTGGTACCAAGATGATCAGGGCTAGACAAAACTACATGCTTAAAATGAAGCCCCTGGACGCCGATGCCCGTGCATCCGAGGATTTAGGCCTTATGATGGCGTATGACGCCTTATCAGAACATCGTTTACTCTTTGCGGATGCTAATCAAATATACAGGTCCAATGGAAATGCCGTGCCTTGTATTTTCTGGTTTATATACGAGGCGCTTCGGCACCAGAGTTTACAAGAACAGATGGTGGCTGAGGTGACATCATGTATGAAATCGGGGGAACTTGATATCACCAGTCTCTCCGCCCAGCCTTTGCTGCAGTCGGTATATGCCGAGGTACTACGGCTTCGCATTGCTACGGGGGTGGCTCGAGTAAGCGAATTCGGTGCCTTCAATCTTGATGGATACCATATTAAAGAGGGCCAACCCATTATAATTTTCAGCCGGCCAGCCGCCTTGAATGAGGAAACCTGGGCACGTGCAGGAAAATCGGTCTCCGAAACCGCGCCTCTGGACGAGTTCTACGCAGAGCGTTTCCTCGTGTCTATGGGCGACGGGGATCAACGAAAAAACACCACATCATCTACTTCTGCATCGGCAGAAACCAAGTACAGTTTCTCGTTGAACGGGCTGGCTGGATCCTGGATCCCATACGGCGGGGGCCAGCGAATGTGCCCGGGCCGCCACCTGGCGAAAGGGGAAATGATCGGAACCTTTGCCGTGTTGTTCACCCAGTACGACATCGAGCTCACAGCGCCTCATTCACCGAAGATTGAGTCTGATCTGAAGTGGTTTCCTGTAGGCGCGCTTCCACCTGTGGGTAAAGTGCCGTTCCGAATAAGGTCGAGGCCAAAGCTAGATTAAAAGTCATGGTCAGACAAAGCGTACTTACCTACCTAAGGTACGGAGGTGGTGTGAAGTAACATATTAGTAGGGTGACACTAAATAGCATATTAAGAGGGATAGTTTTAATTCTCATGGGTTCTATTCGTACTTCTCTGGCCCCCCTATCTATGCGAGGCGAGACTGATGTATACCGAGTGTGAAAGTCACCAAGCCAAAGTGTATCACATATAATCCTACTAGGTATACACGCATATAATACGTAATAACTATATTATAAGCAGCCTTTTGTTAAACCAACAGCCTTATACGCTAAATTTGAATAACCAGCTTAACATCATACTTAGGTACTTGTAACGATACTTGATATTATAACTGAATTAATACTGTGTGCATTTTTGTTTACTCGCACGTGAATTTGCCAAGACTGGATGTGCCAGATAGGTATTCAGCCCCAACCTTCGTATTATAACTACCTAGGGTTAGGTACTTATCACGATATGTATTGTAAATGATGTTATATTGTGTACTTAAAGTTATTAGGAGGGAGGATCTAGCTTCATGTATATATATATATATAGGGTACATAGGTACGTAACTGCACTTTTCCACATATATTTGATGAAATGGAAAAAGTTTGGAGTTATTAAAGATTGTGATAACTTGGTATTTTAGCAACAGTAAATTAAGTAGATACTTTACTAAAATAACTTCATGCGAGTTAGCCTGTCATTGTTATTGAAGTTAGTTACACGTATCTCCTCAAATGTCAAAGGGGCACAGGTATATTGCTCATCTAGATCTGATTGGTTGTGCTTTTGGTAGTATTCAAAGGATGGTATGAAAATCGATGCCAACATTTGGACCCCAACCTTCGTATAAGCTTACTTGCATTAGGTAACTATATGAAGTATCTAAATCAAGTCAGCTCCATCACCCACCTAATGAAATTGTGTTGGGGGGGGGGGGGGGGGGGGGGCATGGATTAAATTATGTGGTGGATAGGTAACTTTGTGGGGAACCACCCCAAGAAGACAAATATTTAAAAAAGCAAAAGGGTAAAATAAATAAAAAAAAGATTTGG